>NC_054844.1:0-10564 GCF_018345385.1 Vulpes lagopus
CCAGCTTTCAAGTAGCTGCGTTCCTCGGGCACTGAGAACGTACATACTCTAAGCCGAGGTACCCAGAATACCCCTCACTGCAGCTGAGACACCCTCCAGGTCTGCTTATTCACTTGCGTCTCACAAGCCTCTAACAAACGGCTCTGTGCAGATGTTGGAAACTCTTCTGCAGGCATTGTGCAACGTGAGGGACTGAGGGTAGCTCAACTCTCCGAAGTAATTTGCTTTTTGGACAAGGCTTTCAGCTACTTGTCTCGTATGGCACTTAGGATGTAGCACTGGCCACACAGGAACTACCTAGGAAAACGCTGGATTGAGCTTGATGCACTCGTCTTGTGAACCCGGGAAGTTTCCACTATACCTGTCAAAACCCTCAGGCATGCATCCGGTCCTAGGCCTGTTATGAGCGCAGTGTACCTGCAGGCATGATGTTGGGAGGGACAGGCCATAAGCTCAACTCTCAGGGGCGTATGCCTGGGAGGACAGATGTCTGCTCCCCACTCATACAGGGATTAGTAGCTAGCACACACTAATTGAACAAGGACTTGGCAATTCGTCTGTATTAACTCACATTGGCTGTGAAGAACAATGCCTGACGTTTTTGTAAACGCATTTCTCACATCCACCCTGCATCTGACATGATGATGTTAGCAGCTCCACCCACAGGGGGAACCCGAGGCGGAGGGTCCTTTGTTGAGCCCAACACTCTAAATGAAGCATGCCCCGAATGCAACTATTCACTAGCTGCCTTCTTAGGCCCTGAGAACGTAGCAGCACTGGAAGTCAGGACATTGCCGTTAAAAAACCGCTCTACTGCACCGCTGACAGCACCATGAGGCCTGCAGCTTGCCCCTTGTGTTCCATGAGCTTCTGACAAACATGTCTTGTGAGGATGTTCGAAACTCCATGTGCAGCAGGTGTGGAACTGGGAAGCCGCGAGTCAGCTCATCTCTCACAGAGGGAAGTTCCTCCGGAGGAGAGGCTTGCCACTAGGTACTCAGGGTTGGAAGTTAGTATGTATCCACCCTCTGGGGAGAAGTCTCAGAAAGTCACTGAATGAAGCTAAGAGCACTTGCCTCTCACAAAGCGAATCCCGTGTCCAAGAAATCCGTTGGGCTGCAAAGGGTACCGGCGGTCAGCATGTGGGAGGTGGAAGCATACCTCAACCCAAAGGAGTGTGCATGCTTTGGAGCAGCTGTCGATAGGCCACAAAATTGACAAGCCAGTCGACTTGGGTCTCTCTCTGCTCCTGTCGCGTAGAACGAAAGCTGTGCAAGTCGACCGTACAGGCAGTCAGGATGTGGGAGCGATAGGCCATAAGCTCCAACACTCGGAAGTGTGTACGCTATGCAAGCGCTAGACCCTTTAATGAGGGAGCTGGGACCGAGCAACACACTCTGTTGGAACAAGGACGATTGCAATGTCTGTATTGGGACACAGATCACTTGAACAGATCCTGTCACTCCATATGCTTTTCACCAACCTCTTCCGGCACTTAACATAAGGATGCTGGGACCTATGTCTACGGCCCGTCAGTATGGGGAGGTGTCCTGCCCTGACCTCAGCACGCACAAGGAAGCATGCCTAGAAGCCAGCATTCTACTAGCTGCATACTTAGGGTCACTAGAGAACATAGCAGTACTCTAAGCCAGGAGGTACCAGAAATAGCCACTCTACTGCAGCAGGAGACCACCTTCCAGGTCTGCTTAAACCACTTGCTCTCACAAGCCTCTGACAAACGGCTCTGGTGCAGATGTGGAAACTCTTTCTGCAGGCAGTGTCAACTGTGAGGGACAGAGAGTGAGCTCAACTCTCCGAAGTAATTTGCTTTTGGACAAAGCGTTCAGCTTGCTTCTCTCATAATGCCTTAGGAAAGTATCACCTGGCTCCACTGAAATACAAGGAAATCGCTGGATTGAGCTTGGAATGCACTAGCCTTGTGGGCCTAGGACTTTCCACTTACCTCTCACAGCTCTCCCGTCACTCATCGGTGCTAGGCCTGTAGGAGCGCGGTGTACCCTGCAGGCCGCAATGTGGGAAGGAGAGTCCCAAAGCTCATCTCTCGGAGTGTGGGTGCTTTGCATGGCAGGGTTCTGCCAGACACTTTGTTGGGAGCTAGGACCCATCTACACTCTCATTGGACATTTTCAATCTCTGTATTGAGATCAGATACACGAGGAGAAACTGTCACTTCCCACATGCTTTTATCACACACCCTCTTCCAGAGCCTAACATAGGAAGTTGGACCTAAGCAACGGGCAGTCATGATGTCTCGGATGGTGTCCCTGCCTCAGCTCGCACAAGTAAGCATGCCTAGAAGCCAGCTTCACTAGCTGCGTTCGTAGGCACTGAAGAAGCAGCAGTGATCAAAGCCAGGTGTACCCAGAATACCACTCACTGTCAGCAGGAGCCACACTCCAGGGTCTGCTTTATTCCGCTTGCGTCTCACAAGCCACTGACACAGGGCTCTGGTGCATGAGTTCAAAACACATGTCGGCAGCCCATTGGTATATTTTTATTTTGTTTCTGTGAGGGACTGAGGGTGGAGCTCAGCTCTTCGAAGTAGCAGCCTTGGACTAGGCGTTCAGCTCGCTTCTCTCCGTATGGAACATAGGATTTTAGCACCAGGCTAACCTAGGATTACTAGTAAATCGCCCGATTGAGCTTGAGGCACTGTTCTGTGCCCGGACTTTCCACATACCTCTCACAACACTGTCAGTCAACGCATGCGAGCCTAGGCCTGTTAGGAGCGAGTGTACCTGTGGGCAGGATGTGGGAGGACAGGCCATAAATGCTCAACTTCTCAGGGGCGTGTAGCCTAGGAGGCAGATGTCTGCTCCCCACTCATACAGTGGAGTTAGAACCTAGCTACACTCTAATTTGAGCAAGGACTTGTCAATCGCTGTATTCAACCTCCAACATTCCGTCATACAGGCTTACGTTTCCACACGCATATCTCACAACCTCTCCCTGCACCTGATCATGAAGGATGAATAGCAGCTCCTCCACAGGGATGCTCGAGGCGGGAGGGTCACTTCGGTTGAGCTCACTCTCAAAAGGAAGCATGCCCCGAATGCAGCTTTCCACTAGCGCTTCTTATGGCCGTGCGAACGTAGCGAGCATTGAAAGTCTGACGTATGCTGAATACCTGCTCACCGCACCTAGTTGACAGCACCATTGAGGCCTGCAGCTTGCCCCTTGCTTCCCATCAGCTTCTGACAAACATGTCTAGTGAGGAATGTTCGTAACTCCATGTGCAGGCAGTTGAGATCTGGGAAGGACCACTGTTCAGCTCCATCTCACAGAAGAAGTTCCCCCTGCAGAGGGAGCTTCAACTAGGTACTCAGGTTTGGTGAAGATAGTATGAACCTCCCGAACTGAGGAGGAGGAATTCGTCAAATTCGGTGGATGTGAGCTAATAGACACCTGTCACTCACAAAACATGCATCCGTTATCCAAACTATTCCTTTGGCTTCGAAGTGTACAGGCGTTCAGCATGTGGGAGGTAGAATTCATGAGCTCATCCAAAAGGAGTTGCATGCCTTGGAAGGCAGGTGTCTTCTAGGCGCAAAATGACAAGCCAGCTACTTTGTTCTCTCTGCTCCTTTCCCGCGTAGAACGATATACTGTGGAATCGTATGTTCAGGCACTCGGGATGTGGGTGGGGACAGGCTATAAGCTCAAATCTCAGAAGTGTTGTTATGACCTGCGGAGGAAGTTGTGGTCTTCCACTCCTTCAGGGGGAGATTGAAACTCGCTACACTTTAATTGAACATAGACGTTGGCATTCGCTGCTATTCAACTCACATCACGTGAGTACAGCCCTGTGCTTCCACATGCATTTCTCACCAACCTCTCCCTGCTCCTTAAACATGAGGATGTGGGCGCTACGGTCCTCAGGCAGGAATGATGCGGTGGGGTCTTCTTGAACTCATCTAAAGGAAGCATGCTCGATTGAGCTTTCCTCTAGACTGCGTTCTACGACCGTGAAAAATGTAGCAGCAGTGTAAGGTGTATGCTGGACGTGGATTGCAAGCTGTCCGGAGGGTGCGAAAGTGAAAGCAAGTCACTTGGTTCTCTACTCATGCTCCTGTTCTGCGTAGATCGAAATACTGTGGAGCGTAACCGTACGAGTCAGGATGTGGGAGGGACAGGCCTTAGTTCAACTTCAGAAATGTTGAATGCTTGCAGGGAATGTTGCGTGCATCCTACTGGGGGAGATAGAACTAGCCTCGAGTCTCTATTGACTAGGCTGTTGGGAAATCCCTGTATTAATTCAGATTCACGTGAGTACTGGCCTGACACTTCACATGCTTTTAACACAACCTCTTCCAGCACCTCACTTTAGGATGATGGTGGTATGTCTACAGGTAGTCAGGATGTGGGCGGGGCCTGCCCTGAGCTCAGCTCTCACAGGAAAGCATCCCTTGAAGCAGTTTTCAACTTCTAGCCTGTGATTTTATGGACTGTGGGGTCCTTCTACATAACTATACTTGGTCACTCCAGTCCCAATGGGCCTCAGCTGGTCTTGTGCCTCGGGGACTTTGTTGCCTCACTGGACTGTTAAATATGTTCCCCACCCTGGGCTCTCAACTGCTCTTATGACTTTTGTTCCCCACCTGTGTCTCTCCCAGACAGGTGACTGGAGTTCCACCTGGACCTTACTGGACTTGGGAATCTGGTCCCAGCATGGGTATCACCTGGACCAGGTGTATCTGTTCTCACACGTGCACCTCATCCTGGGACCTGAAGATCTGTATACTCCTGGGCATCTTCAGGCTATGTTTAGTCTGTTTCCCAAGTGAGACTCTGGAACATTTAATTTGGTCCTCACCTGGGTTCAACCTGGACCTGGTACTCTGGTTTCCACATGAACCACACCTGGACCTGGTGTCCCTGCTGTTCTTATGCCTCCTGTGCCTGGTGACTCCAGTCCCCTACCCCTGGGCCCACCTGGATTGGTGATTCTGGTCCTCAGGTGTGTTTCACCGGGACCTGGTGGACTGTGTCCCCACCTTGGCCTTACCTGACCTGCTGATTCTGGTTTCCCTCCTGTGCCTAACCTGTACCTGGTGTTCTGGTTCTCACATGGACCAAACCTAGACATGGTGACCGTGCTGTCCTTCTAGACTCACCTTTAAACTGGTAACTCTGGTGTCCACATGGGCTCCCCTGGTCCTGGTGAATCATGGTCCCCACGTGGTTCCTCAAGGACCTGGTGTCTATGTCCTGAGGTGGGCATCATTGGAAAACATGGTTATGTGAGCCCCAACTGGGACTCACCGTTCGACTTGTAACTTCTGGTCCATTAAATGGGCCCACCTGGACTGGTGATTTGGTCTGAACCTGAGAATTCCCGGTTTGGTGACTATGTTCCCCATCTTGGGCCTCACCTGGCCCTGTTAACTGTGTCCTCAACTGCGGCCATAATTGGGTCATGGTTACTGTGTTCACAACTGTGCCTCATCCTGGACCAAGGTGATCTGGGTCCCCCTCAGGGTCTCACCCTGACCTGTGACTGTGAAACCCCACTTTGCCCTGTTTGGACCTTCTGACTCTGGTTGCCACTGCGCCTCACCTCAATACTGTTGACTCTGGTTCTTTCATGGGCCTCCCCTATACCTGGTGATTCTGGTCCCCACCTGAGGCCTCACGTGTGCCTGGTGAGTCTGCGTCTCTCTGGGCTCATCTGGACTGGTGATTGGTCCCCACCTGGGACCTCTCTGGACATGGTGACTCTCTTTCCAACATGGACCTCACCCTGGAGCTGGTGACTCGCTGGTCCTCAGTTTGGAAACCTCTGACCTGGTGACTCTACGTTCCCTCACCTTGAACCTATCTCAGACCTGTGAATCTCGTCCCCACCTAGGCCTCACCTAGACCTGGGACCTCTTGTGCCCCACTATGCCTCAATTCGACCTGATGATTCTGGTCTCACGTGGGCCTCACTGGACCTGGGGGCACTCACCTGGATATTAGTGGCTTCTGAGTCCAATGGGGCGCACTGGATACTGATGACTGTGGTCTCCTTCTAGTGCCTCACCAGGACCTGGTGAATTCTGATCCCCTTGGGCTTGCTGGATCTAATGACGCTGGTCCTCACGTAGGCATTCATTGGGACCTGGATACTCTATTTCCACACCTGGGGACTCACTTTGACCGGGACCTTCTGGTCCCAACTCTGGGCCTCAAACTTAACTGGTTACTCTGGTCCCCATTCTGAGACCTCACCTTACCTTTTGACTCTGGTTCCCCCGCCCACCCGGGCTTCACTTGGACCTGCGTGAATCTGGTCTTTTACCTGTTCCTCCCTGGACCTCTGTGACTGATGGTCCCCACCTGGGTCTCACCTGGTTCTTGTGAATATTGTTGCCACCTGGGCCTTACCTGGACCTTGTGACTGTGGTCCCACATGGGTCTCACCAGATCTGTGGCTCTGGTTCCCTATGGGGCTTTCCTGGACCTGGTTTTGCCTGGGGTCTCCTTCTGCCTCACTGGAACAAAAATGAATCTCATGGTAAATAAATAAAATCTTAAAATACAGAAACAAGAGAAAGGACAAAGATAGTTCCCTCTCAAGAGTTGCCAGAATATGCATTTGACAAAATTACATCATAAAAAAGCAATAGTGGGTAGAAAGGGGAATATAAGGGATGGAGAAGAAATGTGTGGGGAAAATATCAGAAAGGGAAACAGAACAGAAAAGACTCCTACTCTGGGAAATGAAACTAGGGGTGGTGGAAGGGGAGGGACGGCCGGGGGGTGGGGTAGTTGAATGGGGTGACGGGCAATGAGAGGCGGACTTGACGGGATGAGCACTGGGAGTTATTCTGTATGTGGCAAAGAGCCCTAACAACACCAATAAAAAAATAAACTTATTTATTTTAAAAAAAAGGATAGTGGGTTTGTTATTTTTTTATTTTTTTTCGGCATAGTGGGTTTTGTGGAAACGGTATATCAACTGTATAAAGGCCAGTGTAGGAATGCCCGTAGCTGACATCATCATCAAGGGTGAAAGACTTGAAATCCTCTCCTTAGAGCTGGAAAAGCCAAGGGAAGTCCCCTCTCAAGCACTGGACAGTCTATCGTAGTACAGACAGGAAACAGAAAAGGTTCCACACCGGGATGGGGGACATCACACTGTCCATATTTGCTGAAGATGTTGTATTAGAAACAGGAAACCCGACAGACTCACAAAAATGTTTGAACTAATGATATGATTCCTTAACGTTGGGAGGACACAAAATGAACAGAGATCAGTAGCCTTGCTGTGTCCCGACAATGAGCACTCAGGAAGAAATTCAGGCATGACTTCCTTATCAGAGCATCAAAAAACAAAAATAATTAGACCTGAACCCATGGGACCTGCAAGACTTGTACACTGAAAATTACAAGACTTTGGGAGGACATCCTGGGCTCGTGGGGTCCGGAGCCTTCATCTTGTTAAAATGTCCACTGTTCCAGAAGCCACCCGCAGTTCCAATGTCATTCCTATCAAAATCATGGTGGCCGATTTAGAAATAGAAAAAGCACTACTACATTGTACGCCCCACAAAATGACCCTGGACAGCAAATCAGTGTTGGAAGAAGCAGGACAGAGCTGGACGCAGCACTTCTTATTTAAAACGTGTCAAGAGACCACAGGATAAAGCAGTGTGGTTCTCGGGCCCCTGAGCGGCTCCGTTGGTTAAGCTTCTGACTCTTGACCTCACCCATGGTCTTGATCTTGGGGTCAGAAGTACTAGGCCTGTGTGGGCTGTGGACGAGGATGGGAGCCTACTTAAACAAACCAAACCACAGGGGTTGTGTTTCTGGCCATTGCTGAAGGAGCAGAATAGAGACTCCTGAAGAAAATGCACTCTGATACAGTCAACTGATTTTTTAAACTTTAATTTAATTAAACCACAATTAATTAACAGTATAGGGTATTATACTTTCAGAGATAGACTTCAGGGATTCACCAGTTGGAGATAACACCAGTGCTCATGAATCACGTGCCCTCCTTCATGCCCGTTTACCAGTTACCTGTCCCTCCCCTCCACGACCCTCATTTGTTTCCTGTGATTGAGTCTCTTTTTCCTCATCTCTGTTTTCATCTTATTGGTTTTTCCTTCCCTTCACGATGTCCATCTGCTTTGCTTCTTTTAATTTCACCTATGAATGATCACCATACGACATTTTCTTTCCTGGATGATGATTTCACTTACATGTTCCTCTGGTTCATATCCCGTATTGCAAATGGCAAGATTTCTTTATTGATAGCTGAGTAAACATTCTATCATCTATCATCTATCATCTATTTTACCTTTATCTATCTCCCATCCTCTTTTATCCATCATCTGTCTGAAGGCACCGAGGCTCCTCTCACAGTGTGGCTACTGTTAGGACCGCCTGCTGTGGACATTGGGGGGCAGTTGGTCCCGGAGTCTCACTGCATCTGTATCTTTCGGAGTGAGCTCCAGGCTTGAGCACTGCTGGTCGCAGGGACAGCTCTATTTGTAACTTACAGAGGAGCCTCCACACTGTTTCCAGTGGTGGCTGCACCTGCCGAGGTCCTGCCCACAGTGGAAGACGGTTGAGTGAGTTTTGTAGGACGTGGTAAAAGTCTGGTCCACATTTCATTTTGCGTTCCTGTGGGCTCAATTATCGTCCTTAAGTACTTTTGAGAAAGCGGGTGTTGGGTTGTTTCTGTGAGACGGTTTCCGAAGCTCACAGGACTCATGCAGGAGCCTGGATGGAGGCAGGTGTGGCCCCGGGCGCAGGGACACCGCCTCCTGCTGGCCTTCTTGCAGTGCCTAAGCGTCCCAGCAGGGGGCGCCCGACCCCAGACCACACCCAAGGATCGCGCAGCGCAGTAAGCCTCGTCCTCTTTGCACTAACAGGAGCCAGCCTGTGTTGGAGGCCTGAGGAGGAGGTGGGGTCGCGTCCATGTGATGAGCCGCAGCCTCCTCAGGACCCGCAGTGAGGCTTCAGGAGGGGACAGTGGCCACTTTCTCGCTGTCAGGAGCCCCGGTCTCCTCAGGACCACGGTGAGGCCTTCAGGAAGATGTGGCCAACTATCCAGCAGACAGGAGCCCCTGGGCCACCTCAGGAACCGCGGGAGGCTTAAGAAGATGTGGTGCCGCGTCCACTCTGGCAGGAGCTTCCCAGGAGCCCATCAGGACATATGTTGAGGCTTCATGGGAACAGGGGGCCACATCCTCGGTGACAGGAACCCCGGATTCTCAGAACACAGGGTGACGTTTTGGGAGGACGTGGGGCCACATCAACACAACCAGACGCCGACTTCCTCAGGACCCCCGTGTAGACTTCGGGAAAATGGGAATGCGTCCTGCGGTCAGATGACCCCAGCCTTGTCAGCGCCTGCGGTGTGGCCTAAGAAAATTTTGGGTGCCGCATCCACACTGTCAGAGTCTCCGACCTCCTCAACCCCCCCTGGACACTGTGAAGGTTTGGGAAGATTTGGGCCACGTCCATTGCTGACAGTAGCCCCCAGCCTCCTGCAAGGTCTTATGGTGAGGCTTGTAGGATGAAATGTGGGGCCACGTCAAACACTGACAGGACCCCCGATCCTCCTCAGGACGTGCACTTTGGCTATGGGAATATGCGGCTGCGTCTATGCTGAAAGGAGTCTACAGCCTACTCAGGACCCGCGGTGAGTTTCCGGGGGGTAGTGGGGCCATGTCCAGGCTGGACAGGAGCTCTGCCTCCTGAGGACCCTATGTGAGCTTCCAGAGGATGTGAGGACCTAGTCCACAGTGACAGGAGACCCCGGGTCCCTCAGGACCCTATGACTATGACTCAGGAACTCGAGGGCTGCGTCTGCACTCTCAGGACCCCGGCTTCCTCAGGACCCCCTAGAGGACTCTGGAGGCAGCCGTTGGGGGCCAACTCCACATCAGAAGGGACTCCTCAGAACCAGGGTAAGTGAATGGGTAGAATGTATGGTAGGGTCAGGGGAGGGGTAGACAGTTGGTGGTTTTGGCTTAGGTTTACGATGTTAGGTGTTAGTGTTTATGCTTATGGTTATGGATTAGAGGTAGGGTGAGGGATAATTGTAAGGGTCAGTGGTTAGGAGTTAGGATGGGGGTTAGGGATTAGGCATCGTGGATTAGGTTAGGGACAGGGTTTAGAGTTAGGGTTAGGTTAGGCTTTAGGGATTAGGGCAGGAGGTTAGGAGTTGGGGTTAGGGTTATGCTTAGAGTTAGGTTGGGTTAGGTTTGCAGTTAGGGTTAGGGGTTAGGGTGTGAGTTAGGGTTGGGGTTAATTTTAGGGGTTAGGGTTTAAAGTTAGGGCTAGTTTAGGGTTAGGGCAAGGGTTGGATTAGGATTAGGGGTTTGGGGTAGTGTTAGGGTTAGTCGTTTAGTTAGGGGTTATGTTGGGTGTTAGGCAGAGTCCAGGGTCAGGGTACGTTTTGGAAAAGAGGTAAGAGATAGGGTTAGGGAGTTGGTTTTTTTTTTATGTATTGTACCTTATTTATTTCTTATTTTTACTTGCATGGTACTTTAATTGTGTTTCCTATTTGGGTATTAGAATCTTTTAAACAAGAAGGTGAAATAATCTG
>NC_054844.1:10664-22168 GCF_018345385.1 Vulpes lagopus
AAGCTCAGACTTTTCTTGATGACAACATGTGCCTCTGCTTTTAATTCCGTATAAATAAATAACCTTATTTTTTATGTACTATTGTCTACCAACCCGTGTCCTCACGATCTCAATCCCAGAGCCCTCTTTCTGCTGCCCCTTTCTTGGATATCCTGCTGACTCCTCTGATCCAATCATTAGATGATGTTTAAACTTTTAACATCCATTGTGTCTTGCTTCTGACTTTTGATTGATCACACAGTATTGTCTCAGAGAATTACCTAGTGATACATTAATGAAAATTCTTAATCTCTAGCTCTCCCATACTTTGTTGGGTGATCTCATCACAATTTTCCTCTTGTTATTTTTCTCTCCCTTTTCAGTAATAACACAGTTCTCTTATGGGCATAGTGAGTATTTGATAAGATTGGGATTAGTTCTTCCAACCTGGCCCACCCCCCCCCCCCCAGAACATGAAAGATATGTTTAGTCCCCAATATATACAATATACCACAGTTCAGTTCAACGTAACAAAATTTCCCTGGCTAATTTATGCCAAGCCATGGTTAACTTATATGGAGCTGCATTTTACTTGGGGTTTAAGCTTTTCAATGACTATGTTCGAGAAAAAAAATCAAGTTGTGTCAAATTTACCTTGAAAATCCCTAGGAGGAAAAAAAAAAAAAATAAGAAAGAGAAAAAAGAAATTCCGTCGGAAGGGTCCCATTGATGAAGGCCAACATACGATCTCTTAAGTAGGTATAACCGGTGGGCTGTTCCTCTGGCTCAGGTACAGATTACTGTGTCTTTGGTTTAATACAAGAAGGAATAGCTGGCTTGTGTCAGGATACATTTTGTAAAAAACAGTACATGAGCCAAAGCAAGACGCTTACTCATCGAGGAACATGGAACAGGACAAAGGCTGAGAAATAATTCAATACACATTCCCCTAACCTCAAATTCACTCCTAGGTATGGATTCATTGAATATAACCAGAATAGGACTTGTTGTTACAATGTAAAAATTATTATTCCTTTTGTTTTGATATTCATTTTTAGGCCAGTGTTAATGAATTCATGCAAATTTAGTGTTTATTGATGCAAATCTACCATAGGAATTTGCGTGGTTGTTTTTCAATAAATATGCTATACTTAAACTCTCGACTTCTAGTGCCCAAGATAAACAAAGGACTGAGACAGTATGATACCAAGTTATTAAGATTAAACTGAGGAGAAATGAACATTTTCTTGCAGAAAGTCTTGAGTACATAATCAAAGACCACATGTGTTGTAGTGGAAAAAGTACAATATTTGGTGTCAAGGACCAGATTCCATCCCTTTCTGAACGTATTACCTAAGTGAATGGGCCGTGTCGTCATCTCTCAAATGGGTACAAGTAGTTACTGATTTGGAAGTTTACAGAGAAAGTCATGTGAAAGCATGTGCCATAGTCACTGATGCAGGTAGGCACTTGTATAGGTTTGTTTGCTGTCAGCTGTTAAACTGAGGTTGAGAGACCAATTAGCCATATAGGAAAGAAAAAAACTATCAGCACTGATAGTAGAGGGCACATAATAGGTTCTATGTATTTACTAACGTCAGTTAAAGGAAGATATTTTCAAGTTGATTTGATCAAACCAAGTATGTAATTTTCTTGTTCTTATTGTCTTTTATTTTTCTCCACATGGCATTGGTTACAAAGTCCACTTATGGGGCCTTCATAAACATTGGCTTAAATACAAAAGTGCTTCTAATCAGATTTGGCAAGGAAAAGGAGAGAGAGAAACATAGGGTGAGGTAAGTGTGAGGCTACAGCGCTGAATAACAGGGATGGCTAGTGCCTCAGTACAAGAGTCACACAGACAACCGAGCAGTACACAGCTAGAGAATAATTTGCAGGTAAATGTGCACTAGCCATACGTCATATTCCTCTGCCTTTCCTCATCAATCATGTCAGCCTGGAATCTGATGCAACCCAGCAAGAATGTCTGATTACAGACAGCACGAAGAGAGCCTCAGAACATACACATATCATCAGAGAAGCCAGAATGACACCCAAACTGAAGTTTCTGGGAATTTCCCTTTGTTTTAAGTTTTGCCCTTTAGGGGGAGGTTTATGGTTGGAATGTGTAACTATTAGATTACTGCCATCTATTAAAGGTCCTAAGGAATAGGCTATATCATTTTGGACAAGTCCCTCCCGCTCTATAGGCCCCTTCTATATCTATAACAATTAGCTGATCTTCAAGGCCCTCTCAGTTCTGCAATTTTATCATTAAAAAATTAGGCTAATCACACAGATACAAGAGCGATAACATTTAGTTGTTACAAATCAGCAAACAAATCTTATTTATTCCTAAGTTATATAGATCATCAAATTCGGTTACTCCTTCCTCACCCTGAATCGATGTCTAGGAGGGTGTGTAGCTGTGTACGAATTTATGAAAAGAGCAAAGGGAAAAAAGTGGCAGGTAGCAACTGGTGGTTCTAGAAAACCTGAATGTTCATACCTGAGTTATAGGGATATTCTAAGTTATACAAGCTGAAAGGCAAATGCTCATCGGGATATAATATATTAATCTTATTTTCAGTAAGGGGCAATGGTTTAAACAAGGCGTTACGAGGGATGCAAAATGTTGTAACACCAGTTCCACAGGAAGAGGGACTCATTAGAGACCGCTCAGAGCAAAGAGGAGGTGGTCGGCCCAGCAAGTCTGACCCTGTTTATAATGCGTTCCACCCTGAGCTATGGCACAACACCTTTCCAAGCTGATAATGCAATAACGCCTCAGGACCTAGCACTGGAGATTTAGCGATGCTGTCTCAGAGAGGCATGTTTTCCGCATAATTTGGGATTGGTGGGAGACTAGCTAACTCGGTAGAGATGAAAACCAGATGCTTGTTGGTCCTTCTCTCACAACCATTGGGTACCCAACCTTCGCACGCTGAGGGCACTGTGGTGGGGTTCACCCAAGCACCTGGGAGCAGCATTACCAAGGTGCCCAGCCCTTAATTGTTCAGCAAATGATTTATAAAGCTTGGCAGCAAAGACAGGGCAGACTGGTTTAAATTCAAAGGATCCAACCTGCAAGTATTTCTGAAACTCTTGCCACATCTTTAATGAGCACTGTTCTCCTTGGGAGGGGAAGGAGGAATAGATAGGGAGAAGATGTGACCTGCATGACAAGGGAAAAAGGGACCGGGCTAGACGGATCATGCTTCCCAATTCCTTCCCCGACTATCACTTACCAAGGCTTTTGGCCGACTCCTCTATTAAAAGCAATCGACAAGTTACTTTCACTCTTTCTTTACTAATGTTAAATCCTGGAACCTCAACTTATTCTCATACATGGGCTCTCCATGAGCCCGACGCTCGTTGGTTTGTTCTGATTGCTTACTGATGGTTTATTGCCTTTGATCAAACTAGGGTAGGAATCAGCCAAACTTTTTTCGCAGAGAATAAGATAGTAGGATATTTAGATTTTGTTGTTAGACCTATGCGTTTCTTTTTGTTTGTTGGTTTTAGGATATTTTACTTTTTTTTTTTTAGATTTTACTTATTTATTTGACAGAGAGAGAAAAAAGAGGAAAAAAGGGTGCGTGTGCACAAGCAGGGGGAGCGGAGAGGGAGAAAGCAGGCTCTACCTGTCCAAGACTCCTGAGGTCATTGGACCTGAGAACCAAAAGACAGAGGCTTAACTGACTGAGGCCCACCCAGGCACCTCGACTGTATGGTTTCTATTGCAAATAACTCAACTCTACACTACAGCACAAAAGTAGCTATAGATTTTATGCAAACAAATAAGCCTTTGTTATGTAAACAAATAAGCTGTGTTGCAATAAAAACTTTATTTATAAAAAATAGGTGAAGGGTTGGATATTTTTGGCCCGCATAATTTGCTGGCTGTTGAACTAGGTCCATTTCCAAACTAGTCCAATTTCAGGTGAAACATGATTATAGTAAGAAGGTTATACGAAATCTATCAGCATTAAAACAATTTAAATCTAAGCCAACAATTTTGGATAGAACTAACTTCTGAAACTAACTAATCTTCATTAATAGGACAATAAGAATCAATTTTTGTATAATGGTATGTGAGTATGTATGTAAGGGTAAAATACAGGGTGATTCAAAGAAGTGGAACACCTTAAAAAAAATCTCTCGTAACTAATTATCTTATCGAAAGTATAGTTTGCCACTAATCATTAAGTACCTCACAGGTGTCTTGCATAGGGCAACTCCAGGCTTGACTACATGTTTAATACAAACCTATTCCTGTGAAATACAGTTTGAAAGTGCTCCAATTCTGTTTTATCTGCCTTGGTAGATTAATTTGCACTGTGCACCATTATAAAATACTTCAATGATAAAAACACGAAATACAATGGGTTTATTCATGGAGTATGGGGGGGCTAGAAGTTTCACTTTCAGCAGTCTTATTTGAATTTTTTACTTGCATTGATTACTTTGTGAATAAAGAGGTTTTTGTATTTTTCTGTTATAAAGATGTGTTAAGGGTAGGCAATCTGTGTGCTACAATTTTAGAACTATGTCTTGTCTTGAATCAATCATACTGAGGCTTTCTGTATTCTCTTCTAAACACAGCATCCTTGCTTTTCAAACTTTCACCTGCTTTTACTCCTCCAACTACCTCCTCACTCTGTTGAAAATTCAGGCTAGCGGCATGTCACCATATCTTAGTTTTAACTTCACATCACTCAACAGGGCGGTTGCCAATAGTATCTTTATGAAGTTCCTACCTAGAAGGGAGGGACAGAATAATAAACTAGAAAAACATAAATACACAAGTTATCTTCAGAATGTGGTAAATTCTCTAAGTGGCAGGGTAATGGGTTTATAGCCCTACTGAGAAAGTTACATTTTCTAGGTACAGATCTTGGAATAAGAAAGGAAGCAGTCTTGTGAATTAAATTTCCAGGCTAAGTGTAAGTTGTATGGTCTTGACTCTTAGTGTTTTAATTCCTGCTACACGTTAAAATCAACTGGGGCACTTTCAAAAAGTATTAAGTGCCTAGGCTGCTAGGAGACAGTAATTCTCTCGGAAGGTAGAGTCTGGTATTGATTGCTTTTTTTTTCCCTTTTTTCTTTCCTTTTTCCCTTTCCTTTCTGTCCTGTTCTGACCTTACCGTTTCTTCTTTCCCTTTCCTTCTATTTTTTCTTTTTCTTTTCTTTCTTTCTTTCTTCTTTCTTTTTCTTTTCTTTTCTTTTCTTTTCTTTTCTTTTCTCTTCTATTCTTTTTTTTCTTTTTTTTCTTTTCTTTTCTTTTCTTTCTTTTCTTTTTTTTAGCCAGGACAGAGGATCTCTGTTCTAGTCTAGACAACTTTTATATTCAGCATAAACAGTCCTTGGATATTAGGGGGATGCATTGTGGGTGAAGAAACTGAAGCTGGTTAAAGTTTTAGGAATGTGTGGGGCTTTTTTGTATTAATCCTAGTAGGATTAACTGAATTGCATTTGTTTGGTGTAGTGTTGAAGCCCTGGGGATTCTCTCTTTACCGGTGAGCAAGAGACCTGAAACACAGAGTTCTTTTATTGAGACTTTTTTGCTGAGCTCTGGCAAAGCTGTAAGCAAATGAACCATCAGTGACAGACTTCTCTTGATGTTTTAGGAATGGGCTGACTGAAAAAGGCAGGCCTGAGTCCTCCCTGAGGCTAACAGATTGAAAATTGGCCTGCTGAACCACAAACAGATGTTCCCATAGCAGATTTACCTTCATGTGTTGTGGAAGGTACAATGTTCCTCTATATTTATATACCTCATCCACCCAATTCTAAATAAGTTGGTAATAGATGATAGGGAAATAAGGGTCACTGGAATTGCTGATAAATCTAAATTGAGTTTAGGCAAGTTGGTTGAATTATTTTTATTTATCCCTCTATCCATCTCACCATGATTCCAACATACATATACCATTGCACTCACGTTCCTGTTGTGATACAATGATAAATATGGCCTCCCATTCCAGTGGGACGAGGAAAAATAAGTAATAATCACATTAAAATGTGATATGTGTATGAAGACAGTGTTCTCTACTTCTCCTTATTATCCGTGTACCTTGCACTCTCTTCCTACTGTGTAGCACTTATTTCACTTTCTATTGTTTGCTTAAATATTTTTTTTTTACCCTGAGGACTTAAAACACAAGGACTAGCTATCTGTTCTTCAATACCAATTACAATAATGGCATTAAAGTAAGCCATTCCAAACTGTAAATTGACTCAAATAATAGAAATTAGGAGGAGCATAGATTATATAGTGGAAGAAGGCCTATAGGGAGTTGCAGGGAAGGGGCTAGCTCATCTGTGATGAACAAGGATGACCCAAAAATTGGTGAGGTTCCTCATAGGTGTGTAATTTAGACTTCGTCCCAAGGCAGTGGAGGAGAACTACTCCTAGTTTCTAAGCTGAAGGGTAAGGAAAGATGGTGTGATAGAATCAGATTTGGGTTTAAGAATCCATCTCTCGGAAGCATTATGGAAGTGAAAGGGGAGGGGTGGGAGAGAAGTGAAAACTGGGGGCGAAGGAAAGGTGGGATAGGGAGGTTGTGATACAGCCTGCTGGCAAAGGTGGATCCAGAGAATTCAGGATGTTGAGTTAAGTGACAGGATGTTTATAGCTGGCTGGACTTACATGGCATGTGTTTTGTACACTCATTTCTCAATTCTGAGTCACCTATTTTTCTTGTGCTTATTTCTCTTTTGCTCAGATCTTTCTCCTTTTATCATCACTATAAAGAGAAATTGTTCTGTCTGGTTCCTATCCATATTATGTTGAGAAACTTAAATCTTCTGTGAACCAAACGGGGGATATAAGCATACCAAACAGTAAAATACAGCGGTCCAGAGGAGGAAGAGAGAGAAGTATGGGTTACCGACAAAGATGTCAGGAGAAATGGAGGGATCATTAGCAAACACATCGGACTAGTACAGAAAAGGGCTGGTTGGGGAGAGAAAATGTGTTTCATTGGCATTCAAGAGAACTGGGCAGGAAATCGTTGGAAATATTGGCTTGGGCTCAGAAAGTGTGAGACACGGTTTTGAGAACTGGAAGCATTTATATCATTACTAAAGCAGTAGTGTGCTATTAAGCTAGTGTTAGAAAAACAAACATAAAACAAAACCCAAAACTTCCTGATTTACTGAATTTGCTGGATTTCTGTGGCATAAATGCTCCCACCGTGGCTAATTTCAAGCTACCAACATGGACAGTCAATGAAACAAAGAATTGAAGAAGAGAAGTGCTTAACTGCGTCCTTATGAGCTGACTCCAACACACCACTGGCTGAAGCCAAGAGTGAACAAAATTAAGCGTGGACAATAAGAAGAGCAAAAGAGCTGGGAGAAATAAAACTTAGGAAGTATTGGATATTTAAGAGGGTGGAGAGAAGATGAGCCAGGGAAGGAGTTTGAGAAAAAACAGGTCCTAGAAGTAGAGAGTAAAGTGGTCCCAAGGGCCAGGAAAGAATAATAAAAAATGGATAGAGTGATCCATAGTGTTAAAATGTTGTTGAAAGGTGAAGATAAATGAAGGGAGAAAGTGTACACTGAGTGTAACCATGTGGATGTTGGTTGGTGACTCTATGGTGGGAGCCCAAGTGTCCGTCTGAGAATATATGAGAATGTGGACAGGAGGAAATCTTACTGGCAGGAAGTGTAGAAACATATAGGGAAGGGCTAAAGGACAAACTGGGTGTGAGAGGTGAAGAAAGGTTCTCTCACCCCTACTCTTGTAAGGGAAGAATAGACGTGTTTTTACATGAGTGGAAGGAGAGGGTTGGAGAGAAAAAGAGGAGGTTGAAGACACACAGAAAAGAAGCGTCGATCTGAGGTGTTGTCCTAGAGTAAATCAGCAATCACAGAATTAAGAATATAGATTACAGATAAATGTGGACTGACTTTGGTAGAAGAGCGAACACTTCTTTCTTGGGAAATGGGATACTAAGTGATTATCAGGCAGATTACTAGGTTTGAGATTCATCTCTCCATTTATTAGCCCAAAGAATCCAGGAAGTTATTTTTTTTTAATTTTTATTTATCTTACTGATAGTCACACACACACACACCACACACACTCTGAGAGAGAGAGAGAGAGAGGCTGAGACACAGGCAGAGGGCGAAGCAGGCTCCATGCACCGGAGCCCGACGTGGGATTCGATCCCGGAGTCTCCAGATCACGCCTGGGACAAAGGCAGGAGCCAATCCGCTGCGCCACCCAGGGATTCTCCCAGGAATTTATGTGAATCAAAGGTATCTAGGAGATAAGAGGAATATGAGGATGACCAAAGGTCAATAGAGCTATAAAGATCAAAGGCTCTACAGAGATGTGAGAAAGGCTGCATTTTTCTCTTAGAAAGTGGTATCACCCACAAAATCCTACTCCTATGGTAACTGACATGCTTCGTAATGTCTAATTCCAAAAATTCACATCATTCATAAAATGTTTGGTATACATGCATTTAAACACATGCCAAAATGAATTAAAACTTTATCCGTTTAAAGATGTTTTCAGTATGCAGCCTGTAATTTAGAATAAAGTCACAAGAAAATACTTTCAGATCCTAAATTAGGAAAGATTTATTCCTTGACAAATATGTATTATTTTATGGGACTAAGTAATTTTTTAGCTGGAAACAGATCCTGCTTTATACTAAATACTTTTGGAATGGGTGCAAATTGTTATCCTCATATATTAAAAGACCGCACACACTTCTGCAAAGGACAGATGTGAAAAAAATACTCTTCGAGTAATGCAGGATGATTTGGACTTTTTATAAAAATAACTGATTTCATCTACAATCTAGCAAGAGCTTTGAATAACTCTTCTGAAAAATTTTATCAACTTGATCTTGATGAGGAAAGCAGAGCCACTTTTTCAAAGTAATTTTCTTCAGATTACAATATGTTTATTACATTTTGATAAGCTTGTAAAAGGGAGTGGATTATGAGTTAGGTTTCCAGATAATGGCAATTTATGGGTTTCAATCTCTTGTTACTCACAGTAATTCTTATTTTACCTTTTCATAAATATTCTCTAGTTTTTCATAGCTGTGTAGAAAGTTTTAAATACTAATAAATCTATACTTCACTTCTGAAGAGGTAACCGTAAGGTTTACGGAATTATTTTTCTTTTGGGGAAGCACCTGCATGATTTTCTTGCTGCTACACCCCCTTCCCTACCTTTTTTCCCCTTTTCCTCCACCTATCGTTGGAACTACAATTCTGGGGGTTCTGGGGTGCTGGGCCCTGGAATTTTGAAAAAGTTCCCTAGGGTATTCTGATGTGTAGACTAATGTCTGAGAAACATTTCTTGTATGGAAAAGAACAATGGACTTGGAAGGACTTAAAACTTGCATTTGTCACTTCAAAGTGATGTGGTTCATGTTTCTCAATATACTTGTGAGGATTAAATAAGATAACATGTAAATCACTTCACCATATTTTTAATAATGGGAGAATTTCTTGGAAAATTATTATATTCCTAAATTATTTCTAAAAAAATCTCCCTGGGGACTTCTTCTATGCCTTTGGAGAGGTTATATGCCTAGGCAAGTAGGTATCGCAATTCACAAAATGGGTGGATTCAGCCATTTGAAACGATCATACTTGTTTCTAATAGATTAATCCTCTCCTTAAATAAGAAATGGTCTGCTATTTGTGAAAGAAGGTGAATTTTCTGCTGCAAAACTAGCGAGCTATATTAACTGCTTTACGAGTGTTAACCATCGGTGTGATGATTTTTCTTTGGTTTGCATCTGGAAAAGCTCCTGACTTCTAAGTGTCCTTTGCCCTTCTATGGGAACTCGTAGGCACAAATTAATGTGGGTCTCTTACTATTTGGAGCGTATTTCTGAGACACTTTTATCTTCAATACTCTAGTTTTCTGCCTTTTAGTTCTGACATGGTTTTAAGCTCCTGGACGGGAAGGGCATTGCTTTAATATTTTTTCAATTCCCTCTGCTGTAGAGGTGTCAACCGATACCTACTTACTTGTTGAATAAAAATATGGAAGGTACTAGTGTTTGTTATCACCCCATCTTTATAGAATTCCAGAATGATAGTATCTTTACAATTATGGATGCATGCTCGCATTTTTTTTCTTACTTTTTAGTTTTTTTTTCCCTTTGGGCATCTGATGGGGATAGGAGTTTTCAACTCTGGCTGTATATATAATTACACAGAAAAGCGCTGTAAAAATACTTATTCCAGGATATCACTCCCTAAATTATGATTTATTGGTTTTAATGGGAACATTTGCCAAACTGTATTTTTAAGAGCCTCATAAGTAATTTAATTGTAGCCAGGACTAAGAATTGTTGGAGCACCTAATAGGTTTTCAATAAAATATTTGTTGATTGGAATTGAGAGGAAGTATATATATTTGGATTTGGGAATTTGAATACTCCTTGTTCACTTAATTTTTTTTTTTTTACTTGAGTATGGCTGAGATAAATGTTATATCAGTTCAGGTATATGATACAGTGATTCAACTTTTCTGTATTATGCTATGCTTACCACAAGTTTTGCTATCTGTAAACATATGACACCAATGCCTAACTTTGAATATTAATATTATCGACAATATATACAATATTTAAACATGCTTATCTTACTCTTTGTACCTTAAATATTTTCTCCAGTAAAAGAAGTGATTAAATGATGAGTATTTTTAAACTTTGAGAGAAACACTCTGTGCCATATAAAAACGTTTCGTTATGAAGACCAGAGCAGCTTGTAGGAGCAAGGAATATGCAGAGGAAAGGAGGATTAAGTGACAGGGTCACAAGCTTGGACAAGGAATGGAGTCAAGAGCTGGAGCCATTGGAGAACCTGGCCAAAACACATGTTGTAGTATTGGATCCAGAAAAATGGGGGAGGGCACAGTAAATGGTGTTTACTAGACAGGAAGTGATTGTCTTTCTATACTGGGAGATTTTCCTGGTTTCCTTAAGTCGAGTCCCCTCTCTCTGTTTGTTGCTCAGAATCCTAGTCATTGTGGCCTGGAGTTCTGAGAACACAGAGCAGAACTAAGAAATGGGAATATATAATAAAGCAGGGATAAGAACACTGGCTGTTAATTTCCAGGGCCTCATTTTGGGACTTTGTGAGCTTTGGAGTCATAAACCTCACTTAAATTTATAGTTCATTTATTCTAGATAATAATACTCCCTTCATACATTTATTATGAGATCCAACAAGATAATGTATATGAAAGTGTTTCTACAGGTTGAGAATCACTAGCTAAACATTAAGCTAGTTTACTCTGGATTTTAGACTGAAGACGTTTGTTTGAGAAAAAACAACAACTAATTTTTCCTTTGTCATCCATGAGAGAATGTACCTGCTCTAAAGGGTAGATACCTTTAGTTTTATTACACACTTCTGACCAATTCCATATAGATATTTGGAAACAACAGAGAGTTCCAAAATTACCTTGGTACTCGGAAAAACAAGTTTTAATAGACATTATCAGATAGAAGCCAGGGAATGAAGGCCACTGGTCAGTT
>NC_054844.1:22268-31239 GCF_018345385.1 Vulpes lagopus
ACTACCTCCCCTTCTGAAACCCTTTGTTTGTTTCTCAGAGTTAGGAGTCTCTCATTGGTTTGTCTCCCTCCCAATATTTTCCTCACATCATTTTCCCTCCTTTCCCTATAGTCCCATTCACTATTTCTTAATATTCCCCCGTAACGAAGTGAACCATAATAATTGATGGTCCTTCTCCAATGACTTACTTCACTTCAGCGTAATACCCTCCAGTTCTCATCCATGTTGAAACAAATGGTGGGTATCTTAGAGGGTTCTCTAGTGCTGAGTGATATATTCCATTGTAATACATATAACACCTCTTCTTATCCGATTGATCTTGTTGAAGGACATCAATCGTCCTTTCATTTGGCTACTGTGGACATTGCTGCTATAAATATTGGGGGCAAGGGTGTCACTGTGTTTCAGACTCTGTAACTTTCGTGTAATAAAACCCATATGAAGCAATTGTCTGGTCTTAAGGTATTCTATTTTTACTCTTAGAGAAACCTCTACATGTTTCCCAGAGTGGCTGTACCAGTTTGCATTCTCACCAACGTGCAATAGGGTTCCCCTTTCTCAACATTCTCTCAACTTTTTTGTTTACCACTTGTTAATTTTTTCACACATTCTCACTGAGGTGTGAGGTGGTATCTCATTGTGGTTTTGATTTGTATTTCCTTTATGCAAGTCTGTGCAGAGCATTTTCCACAGTGCTTGAGTTGCCCCATGTCTATCTGTCCTTCTTTGGTGAAATTTCTCTCATGTCTTCTAACCCATTTCCTGATTGGAATTGAGTTTCTTGAGGTGTTGAGTTTCATAATTCTTTATATGATCTTGAGGAGATATTAGATCTTTACCTGATATGTCATTTGCAAATAACTTCTCGCATTTTGTCTATAGAGTGTCGTTAAGATATTTGTTGACTGTCTTTCTTTGGTGTGCAGAAGCTTTTTATCCATAGTATATAAGTCCCAAATAGTTCTTTTTTGCATTTGTTTTCTTTGCCTATCGTAGATATATCTTGCAAGAAGTTATCTGTGGGCCAAGTTCAAAAGGGTGTTTGCCTGTGTTCTACTCTAGATTTTGATGATTCTTGTCTCACAATTTAAGATCTTTCATCATTTTGAGTTTATCTTTGTGTATGGTGTAAGAGAATGATCTATTTCTTTCTCTGCATTTGCTGTCCAATTTTCCCAACACCATTTATTGAAGAGACCTGTCCCTTTTTCCAGTGGATAGTCTTTCCGCTTTGTCAAATATTAGTTGACCATAGACTTGAGGACCCATTTCTGAATTCTCAATTCTGTTCCATTGATCTATGTGTCTGTTTTGTGCCAGGTCACACTGTCTAGATGATTCACAGCTTTTAATACAGCTTGAAATATGGCATTGTAATGCCCCCACATTCGGTTTTTCTTTTCATATTCACCTGGCTATATTGGGGTCTATTCTGATTCCATCAATTTACTAGAGAGATTATTTGTTCAACTCTGTGAAGAAGTCCATGGTATTTTGATAGGATTGTCAATTGACATGTAAATTGCCCTGGGTGCATCTTCACATATTTATTCTTCCAATCCATAGAGCATGGAATGTTTTTCCATCTCTTTGTGTCTTCTTCCAATTTCTTTCAGAAGTGTTCTGTAGTTTTTAGGGTATAGATCCTTTGCCTCTTTGGTTGGATTTATTCCTAGGTGTCCTTATGGTTTTTGGTGGCAATTGTAAATGGGATTGATTCTTAAATTTCTCTTGTCTTCAGTTTTATTGTTAGTGTAATAGAAATGCACTGATTTCTGTGCATTGCTTTTGTATCCTCCACATTTGTGTAACATGAAATTGATGTATGATTCCAGCAATTTTGGGGTTTTTTTCCTATATACAGTAACTATAAACATTATACAGATATACCTGAATATTCATAAACAGTATTTATGCCATCATTTGAGGATAGTTTGACTACTTCTTTGCCAATATTTAATGCCTTCATTTATTTTTTGTTGTCTTATATTGCTGAGGCTAGGACTTCTAGTAACAATGTTGAATAACATGGTGATTAGTGGACATCTCTTGTCATGTTTTGGTCTAGGGCGAAAGGCATTCATTTTCCCCCATTGAGAATGATATTTGTTGTGGGCTTTTCCTAGATGCTTTTAGATGATTGAGAGTGTCCTCTATCCCTACACAAGGTTTTGGTTATTTATTGAGAATCAATAAAGCCTAGGGAGATGGCTGCCATTCTTTTTCTTCCCTATAATATGAACTAATTACATGTAGAGCACAATGATTTACCCATGGTAAGTGCCCCGGATGCTAGTGAATGGATGTCAGTGTAATTCAGCTCACATAATCATCTCCTGCGGTTTTCCATTTCTGTGACATATGGGCTGAAGACGCAACTGATTTCCACAAAGAAATTACCACTCATGTGAGAAGGAAACAGGAATTTGATTGACTGCATGGTCCCAAAGTAATTCTGTAATGTGTTTCAATAACTCTAAAATAGTACCAGGTATAAAAGCAAACCTAGGCCTTTCCAGCATCTGGAAACTGATGAATCACTCACACACTGCTGGTGTAAATCAATATAATCTCTTGGAAAACAGCTTTAGCCTATCTAGTAAAGCTCAAAAATACGTAAAATATGTCCAGAAAATTTTCATTGTAGATACATGCCTTGAAATGTATATCCGTGTTGTAAATCTATTCTCTTGTCCATTTCTTTTTATCTAATGACATTGACTAGTGTAGCCCCAATTGGATACTACCCAGAGACCCTTAATAGTAAGATGGAGCGAAGAATACACCAGTATAGTCAACACAATGGGAAAAAAAGAGGCCAATAAGAAAGATTGGAGTGGAGACTTTAATTAGAGTCAAATCTCAAACATGAAATTGAATGAAATAAGCCAAGCCCAGAAGAAAACATACTGTAATTAATGTCCCTTTTTTAACACTAAAATAACAAAAACCAGTCATTACTGCTGTTAGAAGTCAGGTAGTAGTATATCTGAGGAGTAGTGACTGGAATATTGGATAATGAGGTGCTCTCTAGGCTTTCTTACTCTGAGAAGCAGTTCCATGAGAGTGTTGGTTGTAATAATTCAAGTTGACACTTATGTGATCTTTCATTAAGTGTATCCCATTTCTGAACTTGTTCTCTTTTTCTCTGGGTAGATATTACTGGTGAACACCATTACAACGTCAAAGTCTCTCAAATTTACTGCATTGAAAAAGAGAATGTTGGGTTTTACCAAACAGAAAGTTGATTAGTTAATTACATGAATAATTACCTGAGTTTGAACCTGTACTATTTTCTGCTACTCTGTTTATTTTGGTTGTTATAGTCTATCATATGTTGAGCTAACTTAAAATGAAAAAACAAAACAAACAAACATAAACAAACCATCACTCCAGTAAATACAACTGATGATTTTTTATCTCCTAAGCCATTGAGGAAGCATGCAGTATTCCCGCCTACCGTCTGAGTCAGGTGAGGTAAAGGCAGAGTAGGGTTCTACATATGTATCTGTCCTACATTGTAAAGCGATGTCTGTCTTTTCTCAGTCCACACTTTCACTTGCAACAATGCCCACCTCTTGGCAATTACCAGTAAAACCTATAAGAACAGAAATCTGAGCACATAACTTTCCTATTTAAATTTATCCATGGATTGCCCAAGTTTCAGGTCTCCTGTCCATTTTGATCACATTTATCTCCCTTTACTTCTTGTTTAACTCCTGGAGTCATTCTAGCATTTAAATATGGCCTCTTGAACACCAACTGGCTCCCACCTCTTGGATTAAATGCACTAAGGGCAAGAGAATGCCCTTTTTTTTTTCAGTCTCGCTAGGCCTTCCCTCTTTCAAGCTCTGGGTTGGCGAGTTTTGCCCTTCCTGGAGAATCCTTACCTGACATTCAAGTTTTCTAGTAGCACCTCCCATCCCTGTGACACTCTCATTTTTTAACATGCCCTTTTTAAAAATTACTAGATAAAATCATCTTAGTTCTTTAAATTTGTTTATTGTCTGTATCCGTTAACCTCCACTTTTCAATAAGCAAAGATCTAGGAAACCTTCGTATGTTTTTTTGTTGCATCCAAGGCCTAAAATAGTTTTTAGTACATAGTAAAATATGGTAATAAAAACTTGTAAATGTATTATGGTAATAATAACAGTGGGTGAGAAGAGAATTTTCTGCTGTTTGTCATTTTGGGGTTTGTCTAACAAACCATTTGAATTATTAATTTTCTAGACTCTTAGAATCTTAAGTTAGATGCCATGTACATGTGTCTAGCACCCATATATCAAATACACTGATGTAAAATTATTCTTTGTCTTTCCCTTAAATTATATACCCTAATTCATGGAGGCAGTAAACAGACCTGGTAAAAGTACTCCCCAGGCAAGGAACCTGTAATTCCATAAGCTGATAAACCTAAGGAAATGGAAGACTGTGAGCTTACATAAAACCTAGCATACTTAAACTCTGGGGAAAATAATAATCCCCATTAAAATTGGGGAAATGTAGTTTGAATTGAAAATATTTTATTTTCCCTACAAAGCATTCTGACAAACTTACCTCATTTCATCCAATGAGTGCTCCCTTAGAAATGTTCAGAACATTTACAAATGCAGAAGAATATAAATATAAATCCATATGTCCTATAATTGAATATTATTATATATTGTATATATAAATATAAATGCAGAGTTTGGGTTCCCTCTGCCTTACTGCCTTGTCTTTGCATCAAGTTTTTTGTCTGTGTTGACTATTTTTTTTGACATTAATTGAATAAGATGAACCATTTAGATTGGTCCAAGTTAGATTGTTTGTTTTTGGATTTTGTTTTTTGGTTTTATACATGTGTCATATTAAATGACTGGTTTTACCCAAAGATAGAGTGAAACCTGTGCCAGATCAGATGTTCTGCTTTATTTATATAAGCTGGTCTTCAAGTTACAGTCCACTAAACTCCTGGACCTGCTCCTGCGTTTATAAATACCATAAACACAAATTTTTCTCAGTCTGCTGTTAATAGTCAACATACGGTAGTATTGGTTTGGATTAATGCATAGGTAAAATAGTTTTTGTCTAGGGGATAAATGACCATCTTGGTAAGCAATGGAAGCATGGGATGATGGTGCCCTGAAGTTTGCCCCGACATTCTTATGTACTTAGAAATAAACTTTTGGGCCAGAGAAACGCATAGCCTATGCTTTTTTCTAGTAATCACCTTGGCCTACCTGAAACTGGCCAGTCAGCCAATAGGCTTAGCCTAGTCAACCTCAGTGTAAATCAGTCATTTTTCGATGACATATTTAATCAGTACTTACTAAAACCAAACAAAAAAGCATACAATTGGTCAATTGGTCATCTAAGACATCAGTGCTGACAGTCAATGCAAATAAAGCATGATTTTTTTTTTTTTTGTTTGCTGTGTCACTTCAAGGACAGAGGTCACTCTGCGGTCAACAATCCTCACAGAATGAGACTTTTCTCTCAATGCATGCTACCAGACATGAAATGTAAGCTGGGCTTATAAGTATCTTTAGTTGTCTCATCCATACCATCACATACAGAAGGGAATGAGTACTTTAGCCCTTCCAAATGGTTATGTGTAAATATAACAGCCATCATTTTATGCAGTGATTATCAATGGTGCCATTGAAGAATTTATATCCTATTCTCTGTTTTAAGAGTTTTTTATGTCTATTATTTAATTCCAAAGCAACTCTATGAAAGATACAATTGTTATTACAATGTTGTATGAGAAACATAGGCAGAGAAAGGTTAATACCTCTTCAAAGCTTCTAGCATTCTAAGATGGTCCTTCAGTTGCCGCTCCCTTGTGTACATGCCCTATAATAATCTGCTCCCTTGAGTAATATCAGGTGATGAGATATCACTCCCTTTATGTTATGTAAATGGCCAAAAAGACTTTCCAAATGTAAAAGGTTCCTATTCAATGACTTTGAGTTAATAAAAAAAATGAAACTATCCTGGTTGCTTCTAACCTAATTGAGTGAACCTTTGAAAGAGTCTGAGGTATTGAAGGCGCAGAGAATTAGTTCTGCTAGTCTTGAAAGAGCAAACTTCAATGTTGTAGAGAGTGCGCACATGGCAGAGATGCTTCTCAGAACTGAGAATCGGACTCTGACAACTATAAAGAAAACAGAAAACTACATAGAAACCACTTAAAATTTAAATGAAACTAAATCAACCAAAAACTAAATGAATTTGAAAGATTCCCAAATCCAGAAAGGAATGCAATCAGCCTTACACTGATTTTTAGCTGTAAGAACTCTAAGCGAGACTGTAGTGATATGAGCCATGATAGTGGCCCGGTCTTCTGACTACAGAATTGGAGAAAATCAAAATAGTGTTGTTTGATGCACCTAAGGTTGGGGTAATTTGTTATGCAACAAAGAAGATAATTTGGGGGGGGAAAAACTTTCCTATGTGATAAGGGTATTTAAGTCCTCATGAGACAGACTGTTAATAAATAAACTCATTTCTTAATCTTGCTTCTCTGTATTCCCTGACTTGGAACCCTCTATGAAAGTACTGAAAGTAATCTCCTGAGACAGAATATTCTAAAAATTTAAGTAGGAAGAACAGATTTTCTTACCATACTATATAAGCCAAGGCTGCCTCTCACAATGCAGACAGTGGCTCACATTAATTATGCAGCAATTGAATCCCCCTGCCGGAAATTATGCACCTTGGGTTCCTAACTGAGTCATATTTTCTCCAAAAAGCCACTGTCATAGGCTACACAAGTACACTTGAAAGAAACTTAAAAATACTTACCTGTAAAATCTTGAGAATTACGTTCTTTAGCAAAGATTCATACTTCTCCCCAATCTGTGTGTGTGGGTAAGTGGGGAAGGGAAGTTTATTTCAGTTGGAAGCATCATATATGATCTCTGTGGCACACATGCATACATTCATAAAGATATTTGACCTTACCATCCCACCATGATTTAGGTTAAGGTTTTTTTATTACCTTTCAGTATTATTTGGGCCTAACCATTCCTTATAAAAGGCAAGCAATATCTTGGAGTCTAAATTCTAAACATTAATCATGGTGAAGTTAAGTACACTGATGAACTGCGAAAAACAATATTTTCTTTGGCATTTGAGCTACTAGCTTTTGAAGTACTGATCAGGTGAGACCATTTCTATTTTTCCCCCTAACTGGTAGAGAAATGTTTGGTTTAGAGTAAGTAAAATTTATGTGGGGCATGTGTTTTATGTTCAGAATTGCTTTGTTTTTAGGGAGTGGCTGTATCAGTCTCCAGGAAGATGAAAATGCCAAGTGTGGCCTAGTTTATTGAGTCTGACACCCACAGCGTCCTGTGAAACAACCCGAGTTTGTTGGGCGAGATGAGTGATCATCAGTGCAGTGAACTGCCAGGTCTAGGAGCTGTAGGAGACGCCTTGCTCTGTATTGGTTCCCAGTCCTAAAAGCCAATGAAGGTTAGATTAGAAAGTGCCTAGACACCAGTGGGAGAGGATCTCAGTTTACAGCTCTATCCAAGCACAAAATAAACTGAAATTTTTTAAAACAAAAACTTCTCCTATGCTTAGGAATGGTTTGGATGCATGCAAAGGATCTTGATGGGAATTTTTTTATGTAAAAGTAGCCCCAAAATAGTTCCATCATTATTGAGATGAAAAACCTTCAGAGTGTCTTTTCATAGGGCAGTAGAAGATTATGAGGCACAGTGCCTTGCACGTGGCAAGGTACTTAACAGAATTTTTTGGTAACTAAGGCGAGATGTCTGAGGCTTTATATGTTTTTTTTGTTTGTTTTTTTAATGTTTATGGTAGGTTGATAGGAGATATGCTTCTCAGTCAAAGTTTCTGTTTTAATATGAGAAAAAATCCCACCCGATGTTTTTGTTCAAATTGTGTGCTAAAAAGAATAGAACTTAATATGGAAAATAGAGTGCAGGATGAGAAAAGATGTCCACACACACAAATGCCAACTTTGTGACCGGAACACAAACCAAACGAGCAATTGGTTTTCTTTGAGAGATAGCAGACCACTCAGATAGGCAGGTTATACAGCTAGAAGCTGTCCCAAGGATATGAAAATGACAGGAAAAAAATACAGTGGAAATGCAGGCGACTTTCTTAATTCCAAGGGCGGGCATTTGATGCAAGCAGAGAATCAAAACCAGTAGGGCTGCTCTGAACGTGTATGTGCAGGAGGAGTGCGGCAACCTGTCTAGGAAGCCATGCGAAGGCCTTGAATGCTCCCTATAGGGAGTGCCGGCACATGCACCTTATTTTAATTTTTGAAGTAGAACTGAAAGAGCTCCTGTTGCCTGAGAAGCAGGGCTGAGGGCTTTTATCCTTCACTTCTGAAGGTATCTATTTCTAACCTTTTGTGTTTCTGTTCCCCTTGCCTAGAAAAAAAAACTACCTAAGTACAGATAATTTGCACACAATACCAACATAATTCCCCCTCCTACTTTCAACTGAGTGTGAGCTAATTGTTGACAAAACACATTCTATAGTAAGCAGACCTTTTAGTGCCTGGAATTTTTGCAAGAAGAATCAGACCCGCTTACTATTAGATGCCTGGGAATCCTAGTAGCCATTTAACAAGTCCTGAATTACAATTGGAAGCAAACAGAGAAATTGCATGCTGGTGCAAGGCTCCTATAGTAATTTAATATTTACTAAATTAAAAAAAAGTAAAATCTATAAGACTGGGTGAACTTTGTAAAACTTATGTTGGGTGAGAGAAAATAAAATGGAATGTTAAAACCTCTAATTAATGCAATTTATTCTCAAAATGAATTAATAAATGCCATTTTTAATACAAATATTCTAGTTTTCTTGATGGCTTTAAGGACACAGAAGCAAAAATTGACTGACCAACTTAAACAGGCAAGGGGACTTTATTCAAGATTATTTCAATATGTAAGAAAGCAAACAGCCTGAGCCCAACTCCAGTGGGAACAAAGGGCTGAGAATA
>NC_054844.1:31339-40265 GCF_018345385.1 Vulpes lagopus
TTTGCCACAAATTTTTCATACAAAAATGAAACTTTCTATTTAAAAATGTAAATTACAGTGGTTTAAAATGAAATATCCAATGAGAATCTATCAAAATTAAGATATATATAAAATATGCAGAGACATAAATAACCAACATAACATATCAAAAACTTTAAGTTAAGTGCCAAGGCAAAGATAAAGCAGGGATACATCCAATATAAATAAAGCAAAGGCCAATCCTTCATATAAAGCAAAATTATTTTTAAGGTCTAATTGCGGAGCAAAATTTTGGCTTTAAGAATATTTTTTCTTACCAATATTATAGAATTTACTCCTAAGACTTTTCAATCCTCTTTCATATCTTATGCATCTCAAGATTCAAATATCTATCGTTCTGTCTTAAATTTCTACACATGTTGAAGCAAACAATCCCATTGCATTAATCTTACAGCCTGGCCAGAGCACATTTTCTCTTGTTCTTTGAATTTTCCTGTAGCTTCTTTGCAGAGTTGAGGGAAAACTCTTCTTTTCAGCAAAAAGGAAGCACTGATTTGCATTTTAATCATTTTAGCTTAGTATTTTATTATTTTAACTTATCTTACTTTACAAATAATAATATATATTTTGAATTTATTATTATAAACCAAACCAAACTTATATAAATTTAGTGATGCCATTGGACCATGGGAGAAATTTCCACTGCATATTTTTTAGGCAAAAAATATTTTAGTAAAGAAAAAAATTAACCATAAACATGCCATGATCCAACCACTTAAAGTAGAAAACTTAGGGTTGTGGGCAATGCAATTTTCTCAAGAGTTACCAGAACTAAGTGTAATGAGAGCAAAGGAGGGAGGGAGTGAGAGGATCGAGAATGATGATTGTGGTTAAGGAATTGCTCCTTTTGGATGGCAGAGCTGCATGTCTTAAAACCTGCAGCATAGATGGGAAGTCTGAAGACCTAGGAAAATAGTTATATTGCAGTTAAAATCTGAGGGCAAAGGCTGGCCAATTCCCTCTTCCTCAGGGGAATATCAATCTTTTTCCTTAATACCTTAACTGATTGGAAAATACCCTCATATTAAGGAATCCTCCTTAACTGGACTGAGAGGGGGGAACGAAGAGGGCAGGAAGAAAATCCCCCCAAACTTCACACTCCCTTTTCTCTACTTTGTAATTTATTGATCAGTTTTCCGATGGGGATGGGTGCCCTTTCCCCGCGGGAAGGAGGGAGGCTTCCTTCCGGACCGCATGCTAGGAGAAGCTGCCTGCTCCCCTTTCTTTCCCAGGCGCGGGGCCCAAGTCTTTCTTCTTCGTCCGAATGGAGGGAGGGGGGGACTCGCTGCTACAAGCCTCGCCCCTCGTGCCAGTTTCATCCCCGCGCCGCCACCGCATCAGTGTCGACGGTGCCTGGGGTCAGCTGCGGGGGCACCCCTTCTTCCCTCCCAGTTGTCTCGTGTCCCGGGGCCTCTCCGCCCCCCGTGCTGTGGCCTCTCCATGCCCCGGGTACAGGGGGGGCAGAACTGCGCCCCAGTTCCCCTCCTCGGCTCCGGGGTTTGGCATGGGAGAATCCTCTTTCCACGATGCCACTGGCGACGTGGCGTGGGGGGGAGGGAGGACGGTGGGGGAGCCCTCGCCCGAGACTCTTGGTCGGCCTCCCTGCCCAGTGTCACTCAGTGATCATGGTAAAGAGAATGTTTCACAAAAAAAAAAAAAAAAACCCTGAGCCTGACCCTGACCCCTAACCCTAACCCTAACCCTAACCCTGACCCTGACCATGGCCCTAACCCTAACCCTAACCCTCAACCCTAACCCTAACCCTAACCCTAACCCGTTCCCAACCATTACTAACCCTACCCTTTCCCTAACCCTAACCCTAACCCTAACCGTAACCCGTTCCCTAACCCTAACCCGTTTCCTAACCCCTAACCCGTCTCCTTAAGCCTAACCCCTAACCCGTTCCCTAACCCTAAACCCAACCCTTCCCTAACCCTAACCAACCCGTCCCTAACCCTTTCCCCTAACCCTAACCCAACCCTAACCCTAACCCTTCCCTAACCCGTTCCCTATCCCTAACCCTAACCATAACCCTAACCCGTTCCCTAACCCTAACCCAACCCTAACCCGTTCCCTAACCCTCACCCCTAACCCGTTCCCTAAACCCTATCCCTAACCCGTTCCCTAACCTAACCCTTTCCCAAACCCTAACCCCTGAAACCCTAACCCTAACCCTTCCCTAACCCTAACCCTAACCCTAACCCGTTCCCCTTAACCCTCACCCCTAACCCTCCCTAACCCTAACCCTAACCGTTCCCTAACCTTAAAAAAACTAACCCTAACCCGTTCCCTAACCCTAACCCTAACCCGTTCCCTAACCCTAATCCGGTCCTAACCCTAACTCCTAAACAACCCTAACCCATTCCCTAACCCTAACACCTACCCGTTGCCTAACCCATAACCCGTCTCCTATCCCCTAACCCATTCCCTAACTCTAACCCGTTCCATAACCCTAACCCTAACTCCTAAACCTAACCCGTTCCCTAGCTGTTCCATAACCTAACACGTTCCCTATCCCGTTCCCTAACCTAACCTATCCCGTTCCCTAAAACCCAAACCCTAACCCTAACCCTCTAACCATAAACATTCCCTAAAACCTAACCGTTCCCTAACCCTACCCATTCCCTAACCCTAACCCTAATCCCTAACCTGTACCACTAACCCGTTTCTAACCCTAACCGTACCTAATCCTATTGTCTCTAAACTAACCCAAACCCCTGCTTAACCCTAACCCTAAACTTCAACCACATCCCCCGCTCTATCTCTAAACGTTATTCCCTCCCCCATCCCTTAACCTATACCCTATAACCTATCTGTAACATCACCCTTTATCCATTCCTAACTCAGTTTCCTATCCAAATCCGTACCTTACTCCTAACTCTTGACTTCCCCCATCTCTCACCTAACCAGGAACTCGAACGCATACCATGATCACTAATCCATATCATATAATTTCACCATAAACCACATAGTGCTCACCTAACCCCTAACCCTATCTCAATTGTTCACATTCACTATCTTGTCGTTCTGAAGTAGCTTGCCTGCTGAGGTGGATGTGACTCCGAACAGCGCCTCCAGCGGTCCTACAGCAGGTCCTGAGGAAGCGGACTCCTGTCATGGCAGACGTGTGGCCCCTTGTCGTTCCTGAGTCATAGACAGCAGGTCCTTGAGGACGAGGGGCGTCCTGTCACTGTGGACTATGACTCACATTCTCCAGAAGCCTCCCTGCGGGTTCTGAGGAGGCAGCGGTTCATGTCACCGTGGACGCGGGCTCCACATGGGATGAACCTACCCGCAGTCCTGAGAAGGCGGGGCTCCAGTCAGTGTGACCCGGCCCCACGTCATCCCGAAAACTCACCGCGGTCCTGAGGAGGCGGGGCATCCTGTCAGCGAGGAGGAAGCGGCCCACATCTTCTGAAGTCTCACCGTGGGTCTGTGGAGACCAGGCTCCTTGTCAGGAGGACACGGCTCCCACATGGTCCTGAATGCCTACCTGCGGGTCCTGAGGAGGGGCAGGGCTCCTGTCAGCCTGGACGCGGGGCCCCCACATCCTCCTAAGCAGCCAGAGGACAGACGGCTCTGTTTCTGCTGGCGGAGGAGGCATACTGTGTAACACGCCCCCTGACTCGGGCCTGGGGCTCGGCGCTGAAGGAAGCGGTGAGGGAGGACGGAGTCACCCACGCCCAGGGCAGGACTGCCTCCTTCCAGGCTCCAGCTCGAGACTATTGAAGAAACCCAACCCCACCCCCCCACCCCGGGTAAATTTAGTAGGACCACGCCTAACCCAGAGGCCAGCACATCAGGCGCCTTCCCAGAATTAAAGCATGAAGGAAAGCAACATTCTTGTGGTTTTCCGAGATAAGAAAACCATCCCCCCCCCCAGCCCTGACTGGAAAGTCCCTGATATGTTCATGTTGACCTACAAAGAAAATCAATCCTGTCTTAACCCGAATGCTATGCTAATCCCGCGGTTTGCCTTTAAAAGATGCCTGTAATTGCCAATCTGGGCTCGTCCACCATTGAGGCCGAGGGCCCGTTTGCGCAAACGTCAATAAAAAACCTCTTGCTAGGGATCCCTGGGTGGCGCAGCGGTTTAGTGCCTTCCTTTGGCCCAGGGCTGATCTTGGAGACCAGGATTCGAGTCCCACGTCGGGCTCCAGGCGCATGGAGCTGCTTCTCCCTCTGCCTATGTCTGCCTCTCTCTCTCTCTTTCTGTGACAGTCATGAAAAAAAAAAACCCCTCTGCTAGTTGCATCTGCCTTTTCTGGGGTCTGAGTCTTGGGACCTCTACCGAGACAATTTGGCCCCCGTGAGGCTAGGGTCCAACACTATGTGCTTCGGAATCGTCGTGCTGAAATGGAGCACAACACCCAGGGACTTCCCCAGAATACTTAAGGACAAGGAATTGGAGCCCACAGGATTGCGGAAATGAAATGTGGACCGACTTTTTTCGTAGTCCCCGCCAAGACTCACTCAACCCTCTTCACGGTGGCGGGGACTGCGGGCTGGTGCAGCTGCTGGAAACAATGCCAAGGGCTCCTCAGGACTTACCATAGAGCTGCCCCTGCGACCGGCAGGTGCACGGCCTGGTGCCACTCTGAAGATACAGATGCAATGAAACGAGGCCAGGTGGAACACCTGCGCCCCGATGTCCACAGCAGCCGGGTCACAGTAGCCACACTGTGGGAGGAGCCTCGGTGCCTCCTTCAGACAGATGTGGATAAGAGGATGGGAGATAGATGATGGTCATAGAGACGAGGAATGGTACTGCTATCAAAGAGACGGAAATCTTGCCATTTGCAATGACGCGGATACAATAGAGGGATCCTGTTAAGTGAATAAGTCAGTCGGGAAAGACAATGACCTATGGGTGTCATTCATTAGGTGCTATTAAGAAGCAAATCAGATGCAAAATTGTGAAGGGAAGGAAAAACGATTAAGATGAAAACAGATGCAGGAATACAGATCTGAATATGGAAACAATCTGCGGGTCGCTGGAGGGGAGCGGGGCCGAGGGGAGATTATGGGGATGGGCACGAAGGATGGCAGGTGATGTCAGGGAGCAACTGCTCTGTTCTCTCCAATGGTGAATCCCTTGAATTCTACCTCTGAAGTTAAATACACTATACATTAATAATGGGTTTAATTATGTTAAACAAAATCAGTTGTATCAGAGCACATTTTCTTCTGGACTCCCTGTTCTGCTTCCTTCAGCTTATGCTGGAACCACCCCCTTGGGTTAAGTAGGCGCCACGCCTCGATGCCTGGCCAGCCCTGGGGCTTAGAAACTCACGACCTGAAGATAGACCTGAGGTGAGGTCAGGAGCTCGATGCTTAAACTGACAGAGCCTGCAGGGAGCCGAGACCCACACAGCTTTTCCTGTGTCTCTGTGACATTGTTCGAAATAGGAAAGTGCAGCGCCCCACTCTGTCCTGCTTTATCCAATACGGATTTGCTGCTCTATGGGGGTCATTTGTGGGGGTGACGGATGTTAGGGTTTTTTTTTTTTTCCTATTTCTAGGATTACCACCATGATTTTGATAGGAATGACATTGAAACGAGGAGTGGCTTCAGGAAATGTGGACATTTTCACAAGGAGGAGGCTTCACCCCACGAAACCCAGGACGGCACCCAGAGCCTGGTATGGGCTCAGTGCACAAGTCTTGTGCTCCTTTCGTTCAGTTCATTATGTAGTCTCTGTGCTGCTCCTGAGAAGGGAGTCACGTCCTTCATTTCGTTCCTGAGTCGCTCATTGTCAGGACGCAGCAAGGACTGAGCTCTGTAGTTTCAGGGGGGGTCCCATGAATTTACTGAATTCAATCATTAGTGCTAACGTTTTGGTGGAGGGGCTCTGGGTTTCCTGTTTCTAGCACGCGTCTTCAACAAATAGGGAGAGTGTGACGTTCCCCTTCCAGAGTGGAACCTTTGCTGTTTCCTGTCTGTTGACTACTTTAGGACTTCAGCACTGAAGAGGGGACCTCCATGCTTGTTCCTGCTCTTAGGGGGAGACGATTTCAGATGTTTTCACCCTTGAAGGGATGACAGCTGCGGGGCCTTCCTAGCGGAAACTTTTATTCGTTGATAGACATTTCCTCAAAATCCCACTCGGCTTTTGAAGTTGACTTTGTCAATGCTTTTTCTGCACTCTTGAGAGGATCGTATTGCTTTTTGTCCTTTCCTCATTTTTCTTTTTTAAGATTTATTTATATATTCCTTGAGAGAATACAGAGAGAGCGGGCGAGAGAGAATGGCAGAGACATGGGCCGAGGGAGAACGGCGGCTCCCGTGTGGGAACTCGATGTGGGACTCGATCCCGGACTCCAGGATCCGCGCTGGCTGAGGCAGGCGTTAAACCGGCTGAACCACCTGGGGCAGCACCTTGTTCCTTTCTCTGGTTAATGTGATGGATCTGCTGACTGATGGGACAGTGGGGCCGTGGTAGGACATGGGCAATGTGTAGATGAACGATGTAACAGCTATAAGGTCTGGATCATAAATAAAATAATGTCACAGAAATTTAGAAAGATACAGCCTAGGGAATTCGAGTCAGTACTGTTTGTGACAACTTTGTACGGGGACAGACGGTGACGCGCTTCTCGTGGGGGGAGCTCTGAATAAGGCAACAGAATTGTCAAGTCACTAGTTGAAGCCCTGAACTACTGTCACATTGTGTGTTGAACTTGTACTTCAATAAATTCAAGGGAAAAGGGGTTTTGGTGGACTCCGGTTGGTCCGTGAAAGGCATTTACATGTCGTTACACACACGAAGGCACCTCTGCAGAGGGGAATAAACTGCTCACGTGTTTTCATGTAATTTTTAGAAGATTTACTTGAGAATGGGTTGCAGTAGGAGGGGCAGAGAGGGACAGAGGGGATCTGCGAGCGGACTCTCACCCAACGGTGCCTGAGCCCCTCGCGAGGCTCCCACGCCACAACTCAGATCCTGACCTTGAGCCAAAACTAAAGAGTCGAGTGGGGAAACGACTGAATACGCAAGAGCCCCTCGAATGTTAAGTGCAACCCTTGCTGTGGACTCTGGGGGTCGGGGGGACATCTGTGACCCCCAGTCTACCATAGTTTGGTGGGAGGCCTGCAGGGCCAAGGATGGGAACTGAGGATGAGGGAGGGTTGCCTGCATCCCCTCCTGCCTGGCGTATTGGGGACAGGACCCTCCCCCAGAGAACCCTCCGCCTTCAGGGTGATGGGCCTAAGTGATGATTGGTCCCCGCTGCCCACAGGTCATGATGTGGGAACCCTGTGGGCGGAACTGTGCCACCCCCGGGTTCCACCGACTGCATGGCACTACTGTGCATTGCCAGTGCTTCGGAAGCACTCGTGCTCTGGATCTGGCTACAGCGATGGACTCTCCGCTCTCCCCAGTAGTCTCAGTACTCCCCTCTCTCCCTCAGTACCCACTCTCCCCAGTACCCCAACTCTCCCACTCTCCCCAGTACCCGGTGCATAAAGAGGAGGCGCTCACTCAGCGACAGGTCAAGGGATTAGGTGGCCGCTGTTGCCTGCATCCCGGGGGCCACTTGGGGCTGTGGGATCTGGGTGGTGGGCGAGGCCTCCCGGGCTTGGGTCCAAAACACCCGACCCCAATGAGATGACTAGTGAGCAGCTCATGCAGCCCTTCCACAGCCCCATGGGAGTGAGGCGGCCCCCTTAAGACCCTTCCTGGGAAGAGCAGGCTGCAGGTCAGAAGAGGACCGGCCAGCTCCCCGGAAACCCCCGCTCCCTGTAAGGCCTGGTGTATGAGGGTGACCAATACATGACCTTTCCAGCTCGTACTAGATGCCATGGACCCCGACAGGGATGACTCCCCCCCCCCGCCCCACCATGTGGTGGGGAGAGGACAGTAGGGCCTGCTGGGTCCCCTGGCCAGTGAGAGGATTGCTCTTCTCGCAACTGGAATGTGGGCTGAGTCCCTGGTGCTCCCCCAGGCCCCCCTCAGGATCATTCACGCATCCTTGCCTCAGGGTGGGGAGTCGTGGTCGCACTCTTGTGGATCAGGTTTTAAATTTTGATGAAGTCCACTCCATTGCTTTCCCCTTCGGTCGTTGTGTTGTGGTATCTCAGAGAACCTTCGATCTCCCGGGCTGGGGAGACATTACCCCGAGCAACAGAGCATTCAGATTGGCCATTCGCCAGAGCCTCCTGGGTCCTCCGCCCGTGTGTGCTCTGATACCGGGGTGGGATGCACTGTGATCCCAGGGTGAATGGCCGTGTCCTGGGACAGTGGCTAGGAAGGTGGACTGTAGGTGTGCGAGCAAAAAGACAGGCAGTGAGGGCCCATGTGTGATGTTCCAGCCCCGTTGTGCCCCTCAGGGCTATGGGGGTTGGTCTCTGACTCCGAGTCAGTACGGACAGGGGACCTGCCCACGGGGAGCAACCGGATGCATGTGTCCTCGGAAGGTATTCATGCGCCGTCCCCCATTCTTGATGTGTTTGGATTTGCCGCACCGTGCAGGAGGACTCTGGAGAACCTACTGGCCTTGCAAAGGGGCACTATACGTGGCCAGTACTAATCAGTGAGGCCCCAGAAGGGAACCATAGACCGACAACACTCACGATAGGGGGAGACATACGATCAGAGCCAAGAGGGAGTCAGGCAGCCCAGCATGGAACCATAGTCACCAGGGAAACAAGGGTGAGACCCTGGGGATGCGTCCTGGTGGTCCTGTAGCAACTAAGGCTCCAATTCATGGATCCTAGTCATTTGGTAGCTGTGAGGAGCCAGTCACCAGTATGGTGAGGCCAGGTGGGGACCACAGTCACCAGGTCCAGTTGATAGTCCTCAGTACATGTCCAGGTGTGGCCCTGGGTGGGTGTCAGAGTCACCAGGTTCCAGGTGAGGTGAATGTGGAGACCACAGTCACCAGGTCC
>NC_054844.1:40365-49545 GCF_018345385.1 Vulpes lagopus
TGTGACTCAAACTCGCCTCCAGGTCCTCCAGCAGGGGGTCCCCCCTGAGGAACCGGACTCCTGTCAAGGCAGAACGTGGGCCAAATGTCTTCCTGAGTCATAACAGCAGTTCTGAGGACGAGGGGGGTCCTGCCACTGTGGACTATGCCTCACAGTCCTCCCAGACGCCTCTTACGGGTTCTAGGAGGCCAGTTCCTGTCACCGTGGACGCGGCCCCACATGGACTGAAGCCTACCCGCCTGTCCGAGAAGGCCGGGCTTCCTGTCCATGAACCCGCCCCACGTCATCCCGAAAACTCTCGTGGGGCGATAGCCCGGGCTCCTGTCAGCGTGGACGTGACCCTACATCTTCCCGAAAACTCAACCGCGGGTCCTGAGGAGGCTGGGCTCCTGTCAGCGAAGAAGCGGCCCCACAGTCTTCCAGAAGTCTCACCGTGGGTCCTGAGAGACAGGCTTCCTGTCAGTTGAGGACCCGGCTCCACATGGTTCCTGAAGCCTACCTGCGGGTCCTGAGGAGGCCAGGGCCCTGTCAGCCTGGACGCGGCCCCACATCCTCCTCAGCAGGCAGAGCAACGACCGTCATCCTGTTACTGCGGCAGAGGAAGGCCTACTGTGTACACACCCCCAGAACCCTCGGGCCTGGGCTCGGTTGCAGAAGAGCGGTGAGGAGGTGATCCCCACGCCCAGGGCAGGACTTGCCTCTTTCCTAGGCTCCAGCTGAGACCTATTGAAGAAACCCAAATTGGAAAAAAAAGTAACAAATAAAAATGACAAAAAAAAAATAAGAAGAAAATAAACAAAAAAAAAAAAATTATTAAAGAAAAGTACCGCTTCGTACAAACATAAAACAGCCAAAGAAAGCACCTAACACCACAAAAACAAAAAAAAATAATAAAACCAGAAAAAAACTGCTAACAAAGAAAACGGTAAAAAACCAAAAACAAATTAATTGAACAAACAACAAAAATAAAGATAAAACAGAAAAAACAAGAAAACCCCACCCCCCCACCCCGGGGAAAATATAGGACCACCGCCTAACCAGAGGCAGCACATCCAGCCCCTTCCCGGAATTTAAGCAACGAAAAACATTCTGTGGTTTTTTCACAAGATAAGAAAACCATTCCCCCCCCCACCGCCCTGACTGGAAAGTCCCTGAACACTTCATGTTGACCTTCAAAGAATCAATCGTGTCTTACCCGAATGCTATGCTAATCCCGCGTTTGCTTTAAAAGATGCCTGTAATTTTGCCAATCTGGCTCTTCCACCTTGGAGGCCGAGGCCCGTTTGCACAAACTTCAAGAAAACCCTCTTGCTAGGATTCCCGGTGGCGCAGCGGATTAGTGCCTGGGGGGGGCCTTGGCCCAGGCACGATCTGGACACCCAGGATCGAGTCCCACTCCCCCCCCCCCCCCGGGCCCCCCCCCCCTCCCGGTGCCAATGGAGCCTGCTCTCGCTCTGCCTATGTTCTCTGCCTCTCTTCTCTCTCCTCTCTCTCATCTCGTCACTTTCTCTGTGACTGTCATCAAAAAAAAACCCGCTTGCTATTGCATCTCCTGTCTGGGGTCAGAGTCTCAGGGGCCTCTACCGAGACACGTTGGCCCCCTTGTGAGCTAGGGTCCAACACTATGAGCTTCGGAAACGTCGACTTGAAATGGAGCACAACACCCGGTATTTCCCCCAGAAATAGTTTGAGGACAAGGAATTGGAGGCCCACAGGATTCGAACATGGACATGTGGACCAGACTTTTTACCGTGTTCCGCCAAGACGCACTCAACCCTCTTCCACTGTGGCGGGACTGCGGGCTGGTGCAGCTTGCCCTAGAAAACAGTGCCAAGGCTTCAGGAACTTACCGATAGAGCTGCCCTGGACTGGTCAGTGCAGCTCTGAGCTGACTCTGAAGATACAGTCAATGAAACGCCAGGCGGACACTCTCGCCTCCGATGTCCACACAGCCCGGGTGCACAGTAGCCACACTGATGGGAGGAGCCTCGGTGCTTCAGACAGAGATGGATAAGGAATGGGAGATAGATATGGTCATAGAGAGAGGAATGGTATCTGCTATACAAAGAGGAAGGAAATCTTGCCATTTGCAATGAAGGGCGGATACAACAAGAGGGATTCCTGTAAGTGAAATAAGTCAGGTCGGGAAAGACAGTGACCCTAAGGTGTCATTCATAAGGTGGAATTAAAGAAGCAAAGCCGATGAACATCTGTGAAGGAAGGAAAAACGAATAAGATGAAAACAGATGCAGGAAATACAGATCTGAATTAAAAAAACAACTGAAACAATAGAGGGTCGCTGAGGGAGCGGGGAGGGATAAAGGGGGATGGGCACGAGGATGGCAGGTTGAATGTCACGAGCACTGCTGTTTCTCTCCACTGGTGAATAGCTGAATTCTACTCTAAAGTATAATACACTATACATTAATTAATTGTTTAATTAAGTTAACAAAAGCAGTTCTATCAGAGCACATTTCCTCTGGACACCCTGTTCTGCCCTTCACTTATGCTTGGAACCACCCCTGTGGGTCTAAGTAGGTGCCACGCCTCGTCTGGCCCAGCCCAGATAAACTCACGACCCCGAGATCAGGACCCTGAGGAGAGGTCAGGAGTTCGATGCTTAACTGACAGAGCCAGCAGGGAGCCGAGACCACACTGCTTTAATCCTGTGTCACGGTGACATCGTTCGAAATAGAAAGTGCTGCACACCCCCTCTACCTGCTTTTTCCAAAACTGATTTGCTGTACCGGGTCATTTGTGGGGGTGACGATTTAGGGTTTTTTTTTTTTCCCTACTTCTAGGATACTACTCACCATGATTTTGATAGGAATGACCTGAAACCGAGGGTGGCTCAGGAACTGTGGACATTTTCACAAGAGGAGCCCTTCCAGCCCCACGAACCCAGGTCGGGCCTCCCATGTCTGGTATGCTCAGTGCACAAGTCTTGTGCCCTGTTCGTTCAGTCGTCCATTATTTAGTCTCTGTGATGCTCCTGACGAAGGGAGTCACGTCCTTCATTTCGTTCCTGAGTGCTCATTGACTGGACGCAGCAAGGCTACTGAGCTCTGTAGGTTTCAGTTGGTGGCACCCCCATGATTTACTGAATTCAATCATTAGTTCTAACAGTTTTGGTGGGGGCCTCTCGGTTTCCTGTTTCTAGCACCGCGTCTTCAACAAATAGGGACAGTGTGGACGTCCCCCTTCCAGGAGTGGAACCTTTGCTGTTCCTGTCTGTTGACTACATTAGGAACTTCCAGCACTGAGAGGGGACTCCTGGCTTGTTTCCTGCTCTAGGGGAGACGATTCAGGTTTTCACCCTTGAAGAGGAGGCCAGCTGCGGGCCTTCCTAGCGGGACGTTATTCTGTTGATAGACATTTCCTCATAACCCACTGCTTTTTGAATTTGTACTTTGTCAAATGCTTGTTTTCTGCAACTCTTGAGAGGATTGTAGCTTTTTTGACCGTTCTTCTGTCGCTCCTTCTCTCCCTCTTTTTTCCCTCTTTTAATTAAAGATTTTTATTTATATATCCTTGAGAGAACATACAGAGAGAGCGGCAAGAGAAAAAAGGCAGAGACATGGGCAGAGGTGAAGGCAGCTTGCTCCGAGTAGGGAACTCCGACGTGGGATTCGATCCCGGGACTCCAGGATCACGCCCTGGGCTGAAGGCAGGCGTTAAACCGCTGAACCACCTGGGCTTGGCCCCATGTCCGTTCTCTGGTTAATGTGATGGATCCTGCTGACTGATGGACAGAGGGGCCGTGGGTAGACATGGGCAAATGTAGATGACGATAGAACAGCTATAATCGTCTGATCATAAATAAATTAAGTCACAGAAATTTAGAAAGTACAGCCTAGGGAATGGAGGTCAGTACTGTTGTGACAACTTTGTACGGGACAGACGGTGACGCCGCTTCCTCGTGGGGGGAGCTGGAATAAGGCACAGAATTGTCAAGTCTACTAGTTGTAGCCCTGAAACTACTGTCACGTTGTGTGTTGACTGTACTTCAATATATATCAAGGAAAAGTGTTTTCTGGTAGGACTCCCGTGGGTCCCGTGAAAGGCATTTACATGTCGTTACACACACGAAGCACCTCTGCACGGGGATAAACAGCTCACGTGTCCTTCATGTTAATTTTTAGAAGATTTTACTTGAGAAAGGGTGTAGTAGGGAGGGGCAGAGGGAGAGGGGAACCTGGACGGACACATCCTCACCAACGGAGCCTGAGCCCCACGCGAGGCTCCACGCCACAACCTCAAGATCCTGACCTGAGCCAAACTAAAGAGTCGACGGGGAACCGACTGAACCACGCAAGAGTCCCTCGAATGTTAAGTGCAACCCATGCTGTGGACTCTGGGGGTCGGGAGACATCTGGACCCCAAGTCTACTAGAATGGTGGGAGGCTGCAGGGCCAAGGATAGGGAACTCGAGATGAGGGGAGGGCTGCCTGCATCCCCCTCCCGCTTGGCGTGGGGACAGGCCCCTCCCAGGGACCTCCTCCTTCAGGGGTGAAGGGCTGAGGGTGATTGGTACCCCGGCCTGCCCACAGTCATGATGCGGGACCCAGTGTGGGCGCGAACTGTGCCATCCGGGGTTTCCACACTGATGGCGTCACTGGTGCATCTGCATGAGCTTCTGGAAGCAACTGTGCTCTGGAATCTGGCTACAGCGGACCGGACTCTCCCGCTCTCCATAGACCTCAGTACTCCACTCTCTCCGTACCCCCACTTCCCCAGTACCCAACTCTCCCACATCCCAGTACCTGGTGGCATAAAGAGGGTGGCGCTTCACACGCGACAGGTTAAGGTGATTTGGCTCGCTGATGCCCTGACTCCGAGCGGCCACTCTGGGGCCTGGGGTCTGGGTGGGGGCGCTGGCCTCCCGGGCTGGGGTCCAAAACAACCCCGACCCCAATGAGGATGACCGTGAGCAGCTCCTGCAGGCCCGTCCACAGCCCCATGGGGTGAGGGCGGCCCCTAAGGCCCTGTCAGGGAGGAGGCTGAGTCAGAGACAGGCGCTCCCAGGAACCCCCGTCCCCTGTAAGGACGGTGGCTATGCAGGGAGACCAATACATTGACCTTTCCAGCTCGTCCTAGATGCATGGACCCCGACAGGGATGCAACCCCCCCGCGCCACCATGTGGTGAGGGGAGGACAGTCAGGCCTGCTGGGGCCCCTGGCCGGTGGCAGGCTTGCTCTTCAGGCTGGAATTGGTGGGCGGAGTCCCTAGTGCTCCCCCAGCGCCCACTCAGGATATTCTTCACATCCATGCCCTCAGGGTGGGGAGTGTTGGTCGCATCTTGCTGGCATCCGGTTTTAATTTTGATGATAAAGTCCACTCCAGTTGGCTGGGAGGTGGATGTAGGTGGCGAGCAAAAAGACAGGCAGTGAGGGCCCATGTGTGATGTTCCAGCCCAGCCTGTTCCCCTCAGGGGCTATGGGGTTGTCTCTGGACTCGTCAGACGACGGGGGACCTTGCCACGGGGAGCACCGGATGCATGTGTCCTTCGGAAGGTATTCATGCGCTGTCATTCTTGAGATGTGTTTGGATTGCAGCACCGTGCAGGCGGTCTAGAGAACCTATGGCCTTGCAAAGGGCCAATATTCGTGGCCCAGTACCTCAGGTTCGGGCCCAAGAAGGGACCATACGACCAAATACACACTCACGATAGGCGAGACCATACGTTCAGAGCAAGGATGTGTCAGGTCAGCCCAGACAAGGACCATAGTCACAGGAACAATGAGAGACCCTGGGGTATGGTCTGGTGTCAGTAGAAAACTAAGGGTCCATTCTCGCGATCCTGTATTGGTAGCTGAGGAGCCAGTTCACCAGGTACGGTGGAGGCCAGGTGGGACCACAGTCACCAGGTCAGATGAAGTCACAAGCTCAATGTCCAGGTGAGGCCTGGGTGGGGACAGAGTCACCAGTCCAGGTGAGGTGAAGGTGGAGACCACAGTCACCAGGTCCAGGGTGAAGCCAAGGTGGAGGACAACAGTCGCCAGGTCCAATGAGGCGGGATGGGGGGACCAGAGTCACTAGGCTCAGGTGAGGCCAGTTGGGGACTAGAGTCAGCAGGTCTGGCTGAGGCCCAGGTGGGAACACGTAACCAGTCCAAGTAAGGCCCAGGTGGGAACGCCTTGATAGAAATGCAAATCTTCACTGTAGGATTTCCGTGGTTCTCTCTTTAAATCTCAGGCCGAATTCATAGGCTTTCAGGATGCTTGAAAGTTAGCAAGGTCATTTGGTGGGGCAGGTTTGACTTGGGGACCATATCTTCGGCGGTCTTGCCCTCTTGACAAGGGACATATTTTTAGAGTGTACAGTAAAGTCTGTTAATTAAAAGTTGGTATTAATTTGTTGCAAAACAATATTTCTGTAGGCTTCACGCAACTGTTGAATCACACATATCACATGGCTAGAATATTTTGATAACCTGAGTTTCTAGATAATTTTCCAATATGTGAGCGGTTTCTTTCTAAAATACTTTACCAAAGGAAGTAGGGCATAGGACAAGAGAAAGAACTGGCCCAAACAACATGAGACCCCGCACCGACAAAGAACGCTTAGATTTTTTCTGGATGAGAGAAATCCTGGGATAGTGTAAGTTTTTTCACCCTGCTGAGATTAAACCAATTTCCCTGTCTCATATGCTTACAGTGAGAGAACTGGGTTTCCGATCCAGTAAAATCGTGACGCCTCTGGCACTTGGGTTCCCATAGCTGTGGATGTGCCTCAGACAAGCTCGGTGGTTTCCAGGCTGACCTGGAGGGCTCTGAACATGCACCTTAGGGGCAGTCTGGGATCATCCCCTACAGCTTTTTAATTGATACGTACACCAAACTCGCATAAAACTTTGCTAGACAGAAGTCAAATTGTGTGTTTTAAGAATTTGAAAATGGGCAGCCTGGGTGGTCAGCGTTTTGCACTGCTTCTTCCAGGCATGATCTGAGACCAGGATGGCGTCCACTTCGGGCTCCTGCTGGACTGCCTCTCCCTTCTGCCGTGTCTCTGTCTCTCTGCCTCTCTCTCTTCTCCTCTCTATGTCTATCTCTCTCATGAAATAAAATAATAAAATCTATTTTTAACAAGTATATTGCAGGGCAGCCCGGTGGCCCAGCGATTTAAGTGCCCTTCAGCCAGTGTGGGATGTGGAGATGCAGGATGGAGTCCCACTCAGGCTCCTGCATGGAGCTGCCTTCGCCCGCGTGTCTCTGTTCTGCCTCTCTCTCCCTCTGGTCTGTCTCTCAATAAGAAATAAAATAATAATCCAATAAATCCTAAATACATAAATTAAATAAATGGTATATTTGCGCTATATTGGTATTTGCGATATATAATAAAGTGTGTTGTTTTTACATTTTATGGTGACTGGACCTAGCCAGTCTTTACATAACCAGGCCATCCTTCTATTCCGCGCGACAGTGTTGCGAGGACAGGCGGTATTATTTCCTTTTTATAGATGAATTGTGACTCGCGCACATGCGGTTCCTTCCTTTTTTTTTTCTCCGTTCAGAATTTAGCGAAGTATAAGTGAGTAATTTCACGAACCACTTCCGGGTCAACACCTTATTTCCTCACTGATTTTAATATTTTCTCAATTCTGAACTCCTTATCTATCTTACTACTCGTTTTCAAATACACTTAGGATACGTTTTCCAGGGACTTGTTCAGAGAACCAGTTCCCTAAGTATGAATCAGTGACCTGAAACCAGACCAGCATACAGAGATTTCCTATTTATTCAACACCCATCGTTTCAAAAGGAAGTCTATTTGGCCTTCTATATGGCAGGTACAGAGGAACAGGCTCTTCCACTGGGTTTCGATCTATGTGTCCAGAGGATACCTTAGTTTAATGCTGATTTCTGAGGGCAAAACAATCAAAGGTCCACAGTTCTCTTCATACTTCCCAGCGGACCCTTGGGTTATTAGTCTCTCCACAGAGTTGAACTGTTACGAGTCATTGATTGTGTTGGTCAGTCTCAGAGAGATTGCCATCCAAAACAAAAAGGAGGGAAAAAAAGGAGTTTCGAAATAATTGGGTCTCACAAATCGTGCGGAGGTTACATTGAAACTGTGACAATTGTTTCTTAGTGCACTTTGGTCAGAGCCACATCTCTCCGTTTTGATGAGGGACAGGAGCGTTCCTAGGTAGGGAGAAATAGTTGGGAGGCTCACAGATTCAGGTCACTAAGATCCTAAAGGATGCTGGAGATTTAAGGAAAACAGAAATAAAGAAACAAACGAGACCACCCTGTCCCAGTATGGGTAGAGAGGGTTCTTTTTTAGGACAGTCCTCCATGCCCAACAAAGTATAACCAGACTCTAAAAAGAAGTAACCGTTAAAGATGGTTACTCACTAGGCCTTTACTCACCCAAGACATCCCAAGCATGAGAAGGCCACAAGCTCCACAGCTCAGTTCTACACTGAAAAAACGGTCAGTGGAGGCCCATGTGGGCAACCAGCTGGGCCCACCCACTCCTGAGAGCTTTTCGGTATCTTGCTCATAAGCTCCTGTCCGTTTTTACTTTACTCTTCTTTGTACACAGATTATTCTTCGACTCCGTGAGACAGACCTGACTTTCTCACTTCATTCTGGCCTGACTGCACTTCTCTTACAAGCTCCTGGGAAATTACTTCATTGGCTTAATCCATCTCACTCTCTCCTGCTCCTATCTTTGGATTCTTCACCATCAAGGCCAATGAACAAGAGATGCAGGGAGGGAGAGAAGACCAGGTGATAGGGGGGAACTAAGGCCAAAGAAAATGATTAAATTACATCGGCTTTTTTAAAAAAAAAAAAAAGATTTTTGTTTATTTTATCACGAGAGACCCAGAGAGAGAGAGAGAGAGAAGAGAGAGAGAGAGAAAGAAAAGCGGGGCAGAGACAGAGACTAAGGGGATGCAGGCTCCTGCGGGTAGGCCAATGTGGGACCACATCTAGGACCCAGGATCATGCCCTGAGCCAAAGGCAGATGCTCAACCCCTGAAGCCACCAGGCATCCCTCCATTACATTCCTACAACTTGCAGTCCATAAACAAATACTTGAAACCCACAGAGTGGGGAATTCTTAAAGAATTCACAGCTGCCTGACTGTTAATGCTTTGCTAGAGACAAAAGCTACATTGTTTGCTGATAGCCCAAGACTCCAGGATCTGTAAATCTTTCCCCTGTGGAAAA
>NC_054844.1:49645-58593 GCF_018345385.1 Vulpes lagopus
AACAAACACAGCAAAACAGATGAAAGGGATTAAGTGGTAAAAAAATTTTCGTATTATAAAATAAATAAATCACAGAGATGTAAAGTACAGTCTAGGGAAATATAGTCAAATAATATTGTAATAAAAGTTGGTATGGTGACAGATGGTAGCTAGACTTATCGTGGTGACCTTGTGTCATGGTAATACACATCGATCAAGCTGTTGTACTACCAGAAACGAATACATCAAATTTATGTCAACTCCTACTTCAGTCCAAAAAAAAAAGAAAAAAGAAAATGAAAACAGCATTCAGTAGACATTTGTGGACTGCATGAATTAGATGAGGGAGTGAATCCCTCCACGGAAGGTTGGATGAGAAATCCACATCATTGTCTAATAAGTATTCTGGGAGTGTGGCTGGGCTGTGAGAACTGCTCCTGAGAACCCAGTGTTAAATATTCAGGAACTTGGCCCATCCAGTCCTGTTAAAAAACTGTTGGTAAGCATTGAAATTGGCCACGGTGGGAGTATTTAGACCGAGGAAATCGAGCAAATCTGCAAACTAGGCCTTTCTTTTCCACCCCAGCCCCCAGCCACCTGTTTTTTCCACACTGGAAAGAGCCACACAAATGATGAGGGAACGAAGTCCATCTCAAAAAGCCCCCCCGGGTGGCCGGAAGTCGTCGTTGTTGGAGCGTTGGTGGGTGTGTCCTAGCTGATGCGGCTGCGCCCCCACCATTTGCTGTACAATACCTATCTCACCTCCAAAGTGCAAGGCAAGGCAGCGACAAGAGTCTAAAGTCACATTCTAACCTCAGGTGAATCTTGAAGCTTGTTTTATTCGGTACTCCATATTAATAAGGCTGACTGTCTAGCCTTCTTGAGCCTGGGGTGAAAAACTGGTCTGTATGGTATTAGGCCCTTAAGAGATCAGCCCCCCTGTTCCCCCCCCGAGGCAGGACATGTCCTGGCAGTTAGTATCTGTGGCTACCAACTTAGCCATCACACAAAAAAATGTTTTCATGAAATTTGTATTTTTGTTCTTTTCCTGTATTTTAGCATGTGAACAGAGGCTCATAAGCACTTAGAGTTAGTGATGTAAAAGTGCCAGGTTTTGGGAACATCTTTAGAAAGGCTCAGTCAGTTTAAAGTCCTGACTCTTGTTTTGGCTTCATGCAGTGAAGCCAAGCCATGGATGGAACCCCACCTCATCGGGCTCTGTGCTCATGGGAGTCTGCTGCTTGGAGATTCCTCTTTCCTCTTCCTCACTCGCCAGTCTCTCTCTCTAGAATATAGAAATAAATTCTTTAAATGTCCAGCTTTTAAGATTGGGACTTCAAATGAAATTTCTTGAAAGTTAAGAGCCACCTCGTGTTTTCTGAGCCATTGGCTGGACAGCAAATGCTTCTGATTTCCTTGATGTTCCAGATTCTGTGTCTAGATGCCCAGATCCTCAGGAGAACAGAGTGCTGTGCCACTAACTGGAATGCAAATCCCGAGGACCAATCACTAAGAAAGCCCTCCCGTTTAAAGAATTTTGGTGTGGTCCTGTGGCTCAGTGGATTAACGTCTGCCTTTGCCTCAGGTGTGATTTTTGCACATGCTCCTTTTTAAACAGTTTGCCTATAAGCCAAGAGTATTGGATATGGAAACCCTGGCTCTGCCTGTACTTCCTTTTTTTTTTTTTTTTAAAGATTTTTATTTATTCTAAGACACACAACACAAATGAGAGAGAAGAGAGAGCGAGAGAGAGAGGAGAAGTGAGAGTAGTCAGAGACACAGCAGAGGGAGAGCAGGCCTCCATACATAAGCCCCACGTGGGACTCGATCCCAATCTCCAAGATAACACCCCAGGCTGCAGGAGATGCTAAACTGCTGCCCCACCTGGGTGCAGCCCTGCCCTGTACTTCCTGATGTAAATCTTTACTTCTGTCCAGGTGCTTTGTTCCCCCCTTGTCACCAAGTGTCCCTTTGAAAAGGGAACTTCCTGAAACTTGCTCTCTTTTTTTCCTCCCTACCAGATGGTGTGTGATAAATGCAGTGAAATAGCAAACTAGAAAGGATCTGGGTTTGTTTTGAGGAATTTTTTAGGGGTTTGGATCTCAAGTCAACTTTTGGGTAGTGATATTAACCCTTAGGGCCCCCTTCCAGCACTCAGCAAAGGAAGAAGTTACTGAAGAAAGGGCTTTTCATGTGCAGGCACACCACAGACACACTTCGAGAATCCCCCCACATTTGCTTCCTGAAGATCCTTCATGTGAATAAGTGGCCCAAACCTTTGGAAAACCTGAAATCAGGGTGGCTACCAGGGCTGCTGGTGAGGAAGGAGGTATATTGTATGGCTTTTTAGTGCCGAGAGCCCCAGGAGGGATTCTGTGCATTTTCATCTAGAAATGAGGTGATATGAGAATCAAGTGTGTGAATGCATGCACGTGAGTATAAGTCGACTTCATTTGACAGCCCAGCCAGTCGCCCCTTCCCCTTTCTGAGGAAGAGTAGCTCCTAGGGTGGGCAGCGGTAAGACCTGCTAGGTTCATGGGCTTAGTGTGAGGGAGCCTCTGCCTCCCCAGGTGCCGACAAGGGCTTGGTAGCATGACCTTCACAACAGGAATGCTCCTGATGTTGACCCATGGCATCTCCTCAGGAAACATTATATGCTTTCCAAAAACTCCTCCCCTGGTTGAGCATCAGATTCAAATCACACTTAATTTAGAGATTTGAGGTAAAAATAACACAGGTAGCTCTTGTGTGTGATGGCATCCTCACAAATAGTAGCTGGTCCCATGCAGGACACTGAGAGAGAATCGTAGCCAGCATGAATCTAGAAGACACATTAAGGGGAAGGAAGCATTGATGCCTAAAAGAGGTGGCTAGGGGCTGGAGGTGGCCAAGGTGAAAGGTTGCTGGGCCATGCTGGTTTGGGGATCTCCGCCTTTGTCCCAGGCAATTTCCACTTTTAGTTTGTGGGAGACAATGGCCAAATAAATGCAGAGTTCACACAAGAAATTCCAGATCAGCCAGGTGAGTCATTCTGCTCTAAGACTCACTGAATCAACCCAAGGGCATTGGAGGGCAAAACCAAGGCATAAGATGTAGTTTAAAATAGGCGTTAGGCAAATATTATTCTTCCCTTTAAAATGGAGAACTGGGTCCTCATGTTGGCATCAGTTGGTTAACTGTCCTGACTCTTGACCAGAGTCCAAAGCCTGACCTGCATCAGGCTCCTTGCTCAGGCAAGGAGTTTTGCCCTTGTCCTTGTCCCTCCACTTCATCTCTTGCTCTCTCTCTCTTTTCTCAAATAAATAAATAAAAAATAAATAAATAAAATAAATAAAACTCTTTAAAAAAAATGAGAACCAAATGCTCCCTCCCCTTGCATGTGGGCCAGACTTAGTTGACATTGTTTCCAATGTATAGAAAGGTGGTAGAAGTGACAATTTATGACTTCTGAGACTAGGATTATCAAAGGGTACTTTTTCTCGCTTGAATACATCCTCTTAGCCAGCTGGCTATGTCGTGAGGAGACTCAAGCGAGCCAAAGGAGAAAACTGAGGCCTTTTCTTTTTTTTTTTTTTTTTTTTTTTTTTTAAAGATTTTATTTAATCCATCTGGAGAGACAGGAGGGTATGAGAGGGATGGAGTGGGCAGAGACACAGCAGAGGGAGAACGATGGCTCCTTGCAGGGAGCCCGATGTGGGACTCTATCCGGGACGCCAGGATCACACCCTGGGCCGAAGCAGTTGCCAAAACAACTGGACCACCCAAGGATCCCCCCGAGGCGCTTTCTAACCACCAACATCCAACTTGTCATCCATGTGAGTGAGCCCCTGTGGAAGTGATTCAAGCATCCCAGCCCCAGTCAAGCCTTCAGATGACTGTAGTCCCTGGTCCAAGCATCTTGACTCAACCTATGAAGACTCTAAAGTCAAACTAACTGCCCCAACTAAGTTGCTCCTGAATTTCTGATCCATAGTGTAGAGACTAAATTTTCATTACAGTTTTTAATTACTAAGATTTGGGTTAATATATTTCACATCCCTAATAATATATTGTAGAACCCAAAACAGTGCTTATACATTTAGGTTTAAATATGACTTTTCTCGTTGAAGATATGATCTTTTTATCATTTCTATAATGTTCCATTCTGTCCCTGTTAATTTTCCTTTACTCTGAAATCACTTTTAGAACTGATATTTATGTAGCCTCTTCTACTGTTACATTGGTGTAATGTTTTCATGGATATAAGTGTATATTTGGTCAATTTGTACTCCTCAAACCTATATAGACCATATATTTAAATTGGATTGCCTTGTGGTCCATAAGCAACTAAAGTCATTTTAAAAAAAATTACTTGCCAGTCTGTTTATAAAATTGGTAATTTAACCATTTTACATTTAATGTAATTATTAATATATTACAATTTAAACCTACCCTTCATCTTTTTTGTTTTAAATTGTCCTCTATGTTTTCATTTCTGTTTTTCCTTTCTCCAACATGTTACTTGAAGTATTTTTAGGATTCCACTTTGGTTTGTCATGATGCTTTATAAGAGTTATCTCTTTGTTATGACTTTTCAGTATGTCTAAGTAATAACATATATTAACATATCATGAAATATGCAATGTAAATGTGGTTTGTGTGTATTCAAATCTACTGGTGCTGACATTTACTAGTACAGTGTAGAAGTGTTACCTCCTTTTACATCCTTTTAACCTCCCATTTATAATTGCGCTTAAATATTTTTCCCCTCACATCATTGAGAACTACATTAGATGGTGTTACTAAATTCTTCCTTCAACTGTCAAACATAATTTTTAAATACTCAAGAGGAGAAGAAAGTCTATGACAGATTCCAAGTAATTTTGCTCTTACCCTGTTTCTTCCTATCCTCCATGTTCCAAGAGTCTTTCTTTCTATTTATCATTTCCCTTTTTGTTAAAAGAATTACCTTAGTTTTAGTCATTTTTTTAGGGAAGGTTTTGCTGGTAACAATTCATTTAGGTTTCTTCATCTGAGAAATGTCTTGATTCCCTCTTCTACCTTTTAAAGATTTATATTTATTTATTTGAGAGAAGACAGAGAGAAGAGCATGCATAGGGAGAGGGGCAGAGGGCAAGCAGACTTCCCTCACTTAGCAAGGAGCAGGTTGCATGGGGTTTGATCCCAGAACCCTGAGATCATGTTTTGAGCCACTCAGGCTCCCTGATTTCTTCTTATACTTTCAAGGATATTTTGGGCTAAAGAAATTCAGGGCTGACAATTCTCTTAGTATAGGACTTAAAAATTGTTGTGCCATCTATCGGTCCTCCGGCTCCTAGCAAGAAATTCTGTCATCTAAATTGTTTTCGTCTTACAGGTTTCTCTCTGACTGCTGGTTTAAGAAATGTGACTATGGTGTCTTGACATGAATTACTTTGGTTCATCCTTATAGGTTTAGGTTTTCTCGAATCTGTAAGATTTTGGTGCAAATTGAGAAATTATTAGTCATTCTTTCTTTTAGTTTCTACGATTTTTATATATTTATTCATGAGAGACATACAGAGAGAGCAGACACAGGCAGAGGGAGAGCTCATGGGGAACCTTGTGTGGGATCCCAGGCGCCTGAGATCAATACCGAGCCAAAGGCAGACGCTCAATCACTGAGCCACCCAGTTTGCACATTATTAGACATTATTTCCTTGAAAACCTTTTTCAGCCCCATCTGCTTTCTGTCTCATTTCTGGGACCCTCCCCATCCTCTCATATCAGGCAAGGATGTGGAAGAGAACATTAACATTAAGCAATTATTATAGTCCCCCACATGTCCCATTCATTTTTCTGCAGATTGTTTTTCTCTCTATTGTTTTAATTGTAATTTCTCGTGTTCTAATTTTTCAATTTCATGAATTCTATCTCTCTCCATGCAGCTAGTTGATATCATTCATTGAGTTTTTTTAGCTGTTAGTTGTATATTTTACTTCTAAAATTTCTTTCTTTCTTTCATCTTTTTCTTTCTTTTTTCTTAGTCTTTCCCTTTCTTTCTTGTCATTCTTCTTTTGATTTTTATGTAATTTATTCATAGGGACACACAGAGAGAAAGAGGTAGAGACACAGGCAGAGGAAGAAGCAGACTCCATAAAGGGAGCCTGAAGTGGGATTCAAATCCCGGGACTCTAGGATCACTCCCTGGGCTGAAGCAGCCTAAAACCCGCGAGCCACCCAGGGATTCCAACTTCGAAAAATTCCTGTTGTTCTTAGATCTTCAATTTTTTTTGTTAGACTTTCTTTTTTTTTTTTTTTAAAGATTTTATTTATTTATTCATGAATACATATATATAGAAGAGAGGAAGAAGACACAGGCAGAGAGAAACAGGCTCCATGCGGAAGCCGACGCGGGATTGATCCAGGTCTCCAGATCCCACCTGGGCCAAAGGCAGCACTAAACCGCTGAGCACTTGGCTGCCCTGGACTTTCATTTCTTTCATTAGGTTTTCATTGTTTCATAATTGCTCATGGAAGCACTTTTATGATAGTTTTCTTTAAATCTTGCCAGGTAATTTCTATCATTTATGCCATCTTGGTGTTAGCATCTTTATTTTATTTATTTATGAGAGACACAGAGAGAGAGAGACCAGAGACACAGGCAGAAAGAGAAGCCAGGCCCCTAATGCGGGAACCCGATGTGGGACTTGATTTCTGGGACCATGGGATCATGCCTGAGCCAAAGCAGACGCCCATCGCCATTCACTTAAAGATCTTCCCTGGTTCTTGGTCGGAGATTGACTTTCAGTCAGTTTGAAATCTTGGACACTTTGGGAATATGTATACATGGATTATTATTTAAACTGTTGTTTAAATCTGTGTTTAAATGGATCTTGTGTAAATCTTCAGCTTTATCAGGCTGCCCTCTGAACATGGCTTCAGTGGTGAAAGGATGCTGTCCGTTTACTTCCAGGAGGAAGTCCAAGTTCTTACTTGGCCCTCTTGGCAACCTGAGCTGGGTAGAAACTCCTTCATTTACTGCTGAGCAGGATGGGAGTTCAGGCTTCCAACCAGTTCTTCTTCATATCTTCCGGTCTAGAGGGAGGCCTTGCTTCTGTCAGATGGTGAGAAAGTCCTAGACTCCCCAATGTGGTCTCCACAGACACCCCAAAGGAAGTAGGGCGCATGAGCTGCCTGGTGGGGATGAAAGTCCATCACTACCACTCAGCCTCCTCTGATACTACCCTCTGGTGGGGGGCATGCATGGGCAACCATTATAACCTGGCAAGGGAGTAATCTAGGCTTTCTCACTTTGCTTTTGTGCCCAGGGATGGGGAGGGGGCTGCTTTCTGTTTGAGGGCTTGGCTAGAGTAAAATTGCAATTGCCTATGACTTTGCCATCTTGACAAGCCAATCCCTTTCCTGGTCCATTGCTAGAGAGAGCCGTTTTTTCTTGAGGTATTTTTGTAATCTGTTTCTGTCATGATTTCTGGGCGGACCATAAATACAGGGCAAGAAGAAACCCCCCAGAACGCAGTGCCCGATCCAGTTCTCCTGTCATTAGGTCTTTAAAAAACCAGACCAATTCTTCTTTTTCCACCTTTCGGAGTCCTCTTATGTTTGCTTTACAGTAATTGTCCGCAAGGGTTTATATGTTGTACTAAGGTGGGAAAATTGGCAGAAGCAAGGTCTACTGCCTCTTACTGAGGATTTTCTTCAGATTTCTCTGAAGAAAACAGACAAGGGGGTGTGTAGATTATCTAGGGGGGGATGGATGGAAGGGGTGCATGCTGTAATGAGTGAAACTGAGGACATCTGATTGAAAAATTCATGGTTGAAGCAAACGTGGGATGCCTGTGGCTCAGCAGTTGGCGTCTTCTTTGGGCCAAGGCGTGATCCCATGGTCCAAGAATCAAGTCCCACATGCGGTTCCCCTGCATAAGGGCCTGCTTCTCCTCAGCCTGTGTCTCTGCTGGCGCTCTCTCTCTCTGTGTCTCTCATAAATAAATATATAAAATCTTAAAAAAAAAAATAATAAAAGCAAACATCCCTGATGCATGGTCCCTAAAAGGCAGAGACTGACTAGTGCCAAAGCTGCCCAAGTGGCGAGAGCATGAGCACATGCTTGGGCCATTTCACCACTGTTTTTTTTTTTATGCGTTACTATCGCTCATGCGGTTGTCACAACAACCATGGCCCATTCAGCCAGCTGCCCGAAAGTGGCCAGCAGGCTAGGTCTCCACTCTATTGCTTCTGAAAAGATTATCGGTGCCCTGGTGGCTCAGTAGGTAAATGGCCAACTCTTAAATTTTTGGCTCAGGTCAAGATCTCAGGTCCAAGAGATTGAGCCCCACATTCAGGCACCGACCGAGCTCATTGAGTTTGCTTTGAGATTCTTTCTCTCTCTCCCTCTGTAAACCACCTGCCCCTGCAAAATAAATAAATAAAATCTTAAAAAATAAAAAAAGGAAGATGTACGCCTGGGAATGCAATCGCAATGAATAACCTACTGCCCAAGAGTGAAATCAAAGAGGATGCAAAGGGAATCATTCTAGAATGTTTTTAGAACTCTAAGAGAAAGAAATACAAATAAGTAGCACAGGTACTGGAGCCAGAATCCCTGAGACCAAATGCCCAACCCAGGCCACTTAAACTCACCTAGCAAACCTGGAGCAAATTACTTAATTGCCTCAGTGTCTCAATGACAACTTTAGTAAATTTGGGACATCAGTTATACTCCCTATATCCAGGGTGGCTGTAGGATTAAATGAGGCTGTGACACACCAGCACTCAGAACAGTGTCGGCAACACAGGGAGTGCTCAGTAAGTGGTGGCAATACTAAAAAAGCGAAATAATAAAAAGAAATAAAAAGATGGAATTAGACACAGCTCTGCAGACACGAGTGTCCAGTTTGAGGGGGATGCTCAATTGGAGCATTCAGTGCCATGGGGATCAGAGTGGCAATAAATAGCTGGGTTGAATGTGAGGAGGCCATGGGGCTTTCCCT
>NC_054844.1:58693-64401 GCF_018345385.1 Vulpes lagopus
GTTTTATATACATTTGAAAAATTGAATTTAAATTAAAAAATTTTTTTTTTTAAATTTAAAAATTGAAAAGGGAAATGGACGGCTCAGCCCGCCCCTAGAAATTTCATTTATGAAATACCTTCTTAGATTTTTAAAAATTTACGAATGTGAAGGAAAAAAGACTGCAACCCCTTCCCCATTTCAAATAATAAGTTTTTAAAAAAGCAAACAAATTCCCGAATGAAAAATGAAAAAACGAGGGGGAGGGAGAAAAAAAAAAGAAATGAATTCATTTTTGTGAAAATTTTTTTTAGTGAGGGCCCCAATAAGAAAATTGTGATGTCTTTTAAAAAAAAGGTTAATGAACGGTTTATGGGAGACCTTTTAATAACAAAGATAAGGAAACTGAGAAGCCCCGAAAGAAAAGCACATGTCTAATTAATGGGTGGAAAAAGGGCCCCAAACCCCAAGCTGTTTTTGTCCGTTTTTTAAAAACACCACAAACTTAAGTCACGCTTCAGGCTATCTAAAAATTGGTATTTGTAAAAAAAACTTTTAACCCAAAGTATCTTTCTTTCCCAGATGTTCATTTCTGAAGCCCCCTAAAAGGGATTCGAATTAGGTTTCCCCCTGGGGCCCCCAACGAATCTGTGGAAAAATAAGTTAAAAAAGGTTTCCCCCAAAAAAAAAAACCTCAGCCGGAGCCCTTGCCTCCCCTTTCACTTTCCAAGTCTTATGTTCTTTTAAAAATTCCCCTTATTTTTTAGAAAGCCAAACCCTTATGATTAAGTTTGAACCCGGAACAAGTCCCGGTTTAAAATTTTTTAAAAAAATTTAAAAATAGTTAAAAGAGAATTTCAAAGGCAAACATGATTTTACATCATTACTTTAAAAAATACGAAGGGGGTAATCCTAAAACCCTAGATGCATCTCCCCCTTTTTTGAAATAAAAAAAAGCAAAAAGAGTAACCAAATTGTCTATTTCACAAAGTTCTAAATAGTTATGTTAATGGTTTTGCTTGATGAACAATTTAAGGAAGACTTTTCAGAAGCTCTAAAATAGGGGAAAAATTGGACAACCAAATCCCCCAAAAACCCCCCGTTTTTTCTGTCCCAAGGAGACCCCCGAGTGATACCCTATTTCCCTTCAGACCAAAAATGCGGGGGGCCCAAAACACTCTATATGAGCACAAAAAAGGGGGAATTTTATAAAACTAAATGAAAAACTATAAAAAAATTTTGAGCATAGATCGGTTTTTTAGGGTTTTCTCCTTTTGGCGATAGAAACCCCCAAAATTTATCCCCTTTCTATCAAAGGGGTGGGTTTTGGGTCCCCCCAAGAAAAAAATAAAATTGTGTTTAAAACACATTGTCATGCTCACTGCTTTTAAAGCAACCCCCAAAGACCCCATTTTTTTTCTGAGGGCCCGGTTAAACAGTGAACCCCAAACCTGCCCCTTTTTAACAAAAAAAATTAAAATGTTGGCGGGCCATATTAACAACCCTTAGGTTATTTTTGCAACTCTTTGAGAACCCTGGCTAGGCCCAAGGAAGTGATTTTCCTTAAAATAGCAAAATTTGAAATCCTGTCCTTTTATTTTGTCATAAAAAAAAAGAATGAAAAGTGAAGAGGAGGGAAGGAAAGGCCAAGATAGGGGGGGGGGAAGAAAAAAAGGCCCCCAAAAAAGAAAAACCCAATTTTGTCTTTCAAAAATTTTGGAAAAGACAAAAGACTCCCCTATCATGGAAATATGTTAAAGGACAAGGGGTCAACTGAAAGAGCTCCGGGCCCGAGAGGGAAATATAAGCAACAAAATAAGTAGTGTTGGATTTCCCAAAATAAAATAAATATCCATGAATTTAAATATTAAAAATTTTAAAAAAAAAGAAAGAGGGGCAGGGTGGCCCATAGTTAAATTCTGCCTTAGTTTTGATCATGATCCGGTTCAAAGGGGGTTGTTCAGCAGGGAAATGTTTCTCCCCCTTGCCCTCTGCTCTGCTTTTTTCTTTCTCCCCTCAAAAAAAAAAAAATTGGAAAAGAAACAAAAAAAACAAAAACCCGAAAAAAAAGAGAAGTTCCCTTAGAAGAATTTCAAACAATTTTTTTGCCTTCCAACCCCCCAAAAGTGGAGAGATACTCCAAATCTTTTGTGTGGAAAAAACAAATGGCTTTCTTCTACCAAAAAAAATTTTGAAAAAGTTAAAAAAAAAATAAAAATAATTCACTTTATATGGGAAACGACAAAACTACCCCAGCAAAAAATGACAAAAGATACCAAACTGAAAAAACATGTTGATGATCTACCCCTTTTTATGATATAATAAAGTTGATAAACTCTGTATATAAAACTCCCAAAATTCAATCTGGATAAAAAGCGACTGTCCCCAATGAGGGAGATTTTAAAAAAATCCCCACTTCTCAAGGTTCAAAAAACAAAAAGGAAAAGGTGAAAAACGTACAATCCAAGGAGCCAAGAAAAAAATGAACAAGTGTAATGTGAGTGAGGGATGGGAATTGCAAAAACTAAAGGAAAATTTAATAAAGTATGTATGGTTTTGGAAGCAAATATTTTAAAATTGAATTTTTATTTCAAAAATTTGTACCGTATAATATAAGATTCGTAATTTTTTAACATCGAGGCGAGTGCATGAAATTTTTTTATGTCTTTCAATTTTTTGTAAATCTTTGGGTTTTTTTTTTCTAATAAATAAAATTTTTTTTTTTGAAAATTGCTTTAAAAGAACGGTCCCCAAATGTGAAAACCTTTAAGAAAGTTTAATTTTTTTGTTTTTTTTAAACAGTTTTTTGTGGGAACAAAGTAGAATTTTTATATCAGAAAAGGGAAAAAAAAACATTTTGAAAACGTTAAACCTCCTCCCGGGGGAAAAAGGATAATAAAAGCAAAAAAAAGATAAAAAAATACTTTTTATATTGAGCCCAATTTTCAAAGGCTTTTAAATTTGCAAGCCTAACATTTATTTCCTGAATTTGTCTTCCAAAAAAGGGTTAAGTGCTTCAGTTTCAGTTAAAAAGTTGTGTGAAAATTTTATTAAAACAGTTTCGGGAAATTCCCCGCCGAAAATTTATTTTATTTATTCAGTTCTTCCTAATCACTGGCCCTTTTAAATTAGAGCTTTCAAAATAGCAAATGCCTCAGAAGGCCAATTTTTAAGTTTGCTATTATAATACCTATGGAATCACGTATCGTTTTCCTTCGTCAGATATGGACACAGTAGGCCCTGATAAAATATGAATGAAGTGAAATGGATAAAATTGCTTTTTATCATTTCATCAGTCAATTTCATCTTTTCTTGGTCATTTCATGTTCTAATGTTTATCAACATCAACTCAAGAAGGTTGGGGACCAGTAATTTATTAAGTATTTGGTGCATACCTACTAAGTGCGTGTAGGAATACCAAGTTAACAGACTAGATGCAGTGCTATCTCCTCAGGCCATGTGGTGGGAGAGACGGATAACCCAAAAAGTGACAAGAAACAACTAGAAAGATTTTAGTAGCCAATACAAAGGTAAATATACAGCTTACTACAAGTACATATACAGGAGGTTAGTCTAATTGGGGCCTAGAGAAGTACCAGAAGAAACACATTTATATAGGGACATAGGAAGGGAAAAAGGTAAGTGGTGGAAGGGGAATATTATGAAGGAAAAGGAAGGTTTTGCCTCTGAATTGAGGGTCTGGGGGAAGTCCATTGAGTTTGGTCTGAACTTCCCTTTTTTGCCAAACTGTGACAGTAATAAAAGCCTGTGCCATAGTCTAATGAGTAAAGAGTTGGATTTATTTGTACATTACTAGGACGTTAGAAGTACTTAATAATTTTCTGGTGGCCATAACGCCTGGAGTCAGGCTTCCTGAATCGAATCCCCTTAACTACTGTTGAAAATGGACAAGATGTTTTTCTAAACCTTTAGTTGGCCCATCAAGAAACGTATCTGCCCTAGGGTTGTTGGAGGATCCAGGAGTTTTTTATGTGAAGCATGCACAATTCTTGGCACATAATTATGGCCTATGAATGTTTTACTTATATTAGCAATAAGAAATCTACCCCAAATCATGAGGTGTTTAAAAAATTATTTTTAGCTTTTAAAGGTAATTGAATTCAAAACAGAACTAAGTGCTGTCCGTGTTTACTTAGTAACCAGTTCCTTATCTGAACCCAAACACACAATTTTGATTCTAACCTCACTCCAAGAGGCCCCCAACCCGGGAAAAAATTGCTTCTTGGGATCTCAGGGAAAATCCCTTCATAATATATGACAAAGGTAATAATGTTCTCGTTCTTTCCAAATCCTACAGATGATTTCTGTGAGTGAAGTGTGAAGAAAAGTGGCCCTATTTGAATTATTTTGTCGAAATTTTAACCTATCACGGGAAATTATTTTTTTAAAAAAGGAAAAAGTTCAGAAAAATTGAGCTGATGGGGGAGAAAAAAAAGGGTGTCTTCATTTTTAAGACAAAGGAGAGCTTTTACATACAAGTCGGGTAAGGCCTTGGAATGATTGCGCCCCAAACCCCTGGGGTGCCCGGGAAAACCCCAAAAGGTTTTCGATTTATCGGGTGCCCCCCCCCCGTGGCCAGCTGGGTAAGAATTGTTTTGGAGGGGGAAGGGGAAGGAGTAAAAGGGGGGGAGGGGGTGGAAAAATTTAAGGCCTTTAATTTTAAATTCGCTTGCCCCCAAAGGGCCCGCCCCCCGGCCCCCCAAGAAAGTGAATTTTAAAAATTTCAGTCACAGCAAAAAAAAAAAAAGTTTACAGCTTACTGTTCCTCAGAAAGCCCACATTAGCATAAAACTGAGCCCAGTCCCTTGAATGCCCCTTAGCAAATTAAACAGGAACTGAGGATTTGCTCAAGGCCCCTTCTGGGGGTGCCCAGAACCATCCCTTAAAACATAAAGCTAAAAAACTCACCTCGGGGTCCAAGTCCCTGCTCCGCTGTGTCCGGTAACTTGGACACAAGCTCGAGCTTGTAAATAAACCCTCGTCGTGTTTGGCATCAGGTGTCGGCTTCTGGGTGGTTTCTTTGGATTCACAAATCCATTGGTCAACAACAGGTCTGAGAAAAAAAAACAAACCAAAAGAAGCTCGTACGCAGGCAGAAGTGAAGGCAGATTCTGAGAGAAGCAGCGGAGACCCGGGGGCTTGGGGGCTCTTCTGTGGAAGCCCCCTGCTGACTGGGGGGGGGGCGGGATGCGCAGCCCCAGAGCCAGAGGACCAACTGGCATCCACGCCCACCGCAGCGCCGAGTATCAATAGCAGCACAGCGCCGCCCTCTGGAGGCCAGAGGCGCTGACAGCCCACGCAGCCTCGGACTCCACAGTGCAATCCCCAGCACATGCACATCTGAACAAAATCCAAAACCCCATGGCCCATCCCCAACCCCGCACGAGACCACTCGCTGACACCCAAATGTCGTACCACTGAGCTGCAGAGCTCAGCTCTGCCTGAAAGTAGTGTCTAGCTTCCTTGTACTTTGGAGCTTTATTTTTCATTTATTCACTTCGATTCTTTTTTTATTTATTGCTTTCTTTTAATTTTTTATCTCATTATTTTTTTTCCAGAAAAGAAGGAAGAAAAAAAAAACCAAGAAAACAATACAACTGCCCTCCCCAAAAAAAACCCCACAGATTAATTTCACTGCCTGTTAAAAGATTCTAAATCCCAAAATAGGAAACACAAATTAAAGTATCCATGAAAGTAAAAATAATAAA
>NC_054844.1:64501-70141 GCF_018345385.1 Vulpes lagopus
CTCAATGGCCCCAAAACCGGGGAAAGTCTTTCTCAGCCTAATCTACTCTCCATTAGAAAACTCAATAGGGCCCCCCCAGACCAAACCTAACCAAAAAATCCCCTGCCCTCATAATTTCCCATTTGGGAAACCACCGCTCCTCGAACAGACCCCCGGCTTCTTTTTGGGGTTGGTTTTGGGGCCTTTGGTATCTTTGCAGAAAAAACCCCTTCTCTTTTAAATTAAAACCCAAAGGATTCCACGCTACGCCCCGCCCCTATTGTTCACCCCCACGGGGGAAACGGAACATCGGGCTTTTGTACCTCCCACAATGGAACCAACTAAATACTTTTTCACTCGTCTGTGCACTTCCCATGGGTTTACAGGGGGAATTTCCTCACCTCCGATCTAATTTCTGACATCCCTTTTTAAGAACTTAGCTTAGGGTTCAAAGCCGCCGGGGAAAAAAACAACCGAAGCTCAAGATAAACAGTGACAAAATTCACAAATTCCCACATCTATGAAGTTCTGTGTTTGTTTTTCTTTTCGTCCGCCTCCATCCCGCCCCGTCCTTTTTTCCCCCCCCTCCCCCCCTCCTCCCCTTTGCGGGCCCCCTTTTTCAGGTTAAGCTCCCTTCATCTCAGGCCCTCATGCGGGGCCCGGGCCTTTTCCCCATCGTCTCCTTCGGGGCCTCCTCCCAGTCCTCTCTGTCCTTCTCTCTCTCTCACACGAAAAAGAAACAAAAAAGTTTAAAAAGAAAATGCCGGTCTCCCCCCCCCCCCTCCCCTCCCCCCCCCCCCTTTTCCCCACTTCACACATCTCTCTCCTGAAAAAACTTATATTTCAATTTCAAAACCTCCATGGAATGAACACGGGGAAGATAAGGAAAACAACTCCGGGGGACAATGGGAACTTAGGGAAAATACAACGAGAAACTGTTTTTAGGAAAAAAAATATTCTTCCAAATAAACCTGGGTTTTTTTTTCTTTATTAAATTTATTTACTTGGGGTCCCTGGTGGGGCGGGTTTTTCACCCCCTTTGCCCCGCCATCCTGGAACCCGATCGAATCCCCCGCTCCCGTGCATGGAGCCTCTTCTCCCTCTCCGTGTTTTGGCTCTGTCCTCCCTTTTTACTCTCAAATAAATAAAAATCTTTTAAAAAAAAAAAAAATTTTTTTAAACAAGAGGGGGGGGAGGGGGGGAGGGAAGGACAAGGACAAGAAGGAAAAAAGCTCCATTCAAGGGCCTATGACCCGACCCAATCCATCACTCCTACCAAACCAGATGCCAAATGAAAACCACCACCAGCATCCCAGAGCCTCTTCTTAACAAAGAACACTTAAGCGAACAACAAAAAAACCATTTAAAGGGGTTTCGAGAAACAATAAATTTTTTTTTTTTTATTTATTTTTCGTGAAACTCCAGGAGAACACAAACGAACAGGGCAGAACACGGGGAAAGAATGGGGTCCCCAGGGGGCCCCCTTGGGGGCGGGTCCCCGGCCCCCCCGGGGTCACCCATACCAAAGGGGAAGGGTTTACCATGAAACACAGCTCCAAAAAGATTTTTTTAAAAGGAAAAGAAGCAGCCAACAACTGGAGGAAATACTTTACTGTCACGTTTTAACAAAAAACTCGCCTTTCTCTGTAAAAGAAGAATTTCCTTGCTTGGAGTCTAACACGCAAGGGTTGTAACAAAAAAAAAAATTTTTTTTTTTTCCCCTCCAACCACCATTTTTTTACCTTTTTTTTCCACAATTACCTCCAAATAAAACTTTTCCAAAATTAAAGACTACTTTTGGGGGCAACCCTAACCCTAACCCGGGCCACCCGAAACAGATCGATGTTTTTTCATTTTTAAGACCCAGATCCTTTATACCGGGGCCTTGAAAAATTCTAAGTTGGTTTTGGGTTTGGGTTTAGGAATGGTGAGGGGAATGATTTGTATCTGGGTCCCGGCCACTGTTTCTGTTCCTTCATCCGTTCATTTTGATTTTTACACCCAAAAACACCCAATTTATCTTGACTCTAGGGCTTTTTCCTCTAAACACTAGAACCTAACAAAGAACTACCCTCGGTTATATGGTTTTTGGGAAGCGGGGGTGTTCCAAAACGACATAAATCAAATTAACTCCCTTACATTTTAAAAAGCTTTGACAAAAATTTAATCCCCCCCACTCCCACCAACCTCCTCTCTTTTAACCCCGTCCCCCTACCGCCTCAGTAATTTTCTATGCTCTTTCAAAAACAAACAAACAACAAAAACACACACACACACACAACATTATTTTTTTATTTTTTTTTATTATTTTTTTATTTTTTTTTCCCAGATTTCCCAAAAACCACCAAAAAACTTTTACACCTCATTTTTTGGGCACCCCCCAATCATCGAACAAAATAAATTTTCCCAAAATAGGAAAAAAGCTCATTTCCAAACAAAAAGGGGGCCCCTGCCACTGGGGCCCTCCCTTGGCTTTCTACCCCGGATCCCTGGTGGGGTCCCCCACTCCCTCTACCGTTTCTCTCTCTCTCTCTCCTCCTCGTATTCATAAAAAAAAAAAAAAAAAAAACTAAAAGGGAAAACATGAAAAAAGACGAAGACAATATGATTTTCTTTGTTTTTGGTTTTTTTAAAAATTTTTTATTATTCAAGAACACTAAGAAAAAGGCAGAGCCCAAGCAAGGGGAAAGCATCTGCGGAACCCATGGGGATCCGATCACCCCGACCAAAGGCGCCCTCCCACCACTAAACCCCCCAGCACCTGATACCTTTTTAAAAGGACCTTGTTCAAATCACTGCTGACCCCATTTTGCTTTTCCCTTTGAAGAAATTTTGTAAAATCATCCCTTTAAAAATTTAAACTTGGGAGTTTTAAACAAATTAAAATCCTTACCCTTTGCACCCGGGGGCTCACGGTTTAGCCCCTTCCCCACCGGTCCGGAACCCCGGACCTCTTCTCCCCCCCTCCTGCCTCTCCTCTCTCTCTCTCCTCTCCCCTCTCTCTCTCTATCTCTCGTTTTTTATCTCCATGAAAAAACATAAAATTAAAAAAAAAAAAATTTTAAAAAAACCTTTACTTTTTTCTCCCTCCTTTTCCCTGTGGAAAATCTAGGGAAAAAAAAAATTTTTTTTTTTTTTTTTTTTTTTTTTTTCCTTTTCTTTTCTTTGCCAATCATCTCATCGTTTTTTAATACTTTCCATTTAAAGGCCACTTTTAAAACCCCTTTACCCAAGGCCTGCCCCTTTCAATACGTTTTTTCCTTTTCCTTCTTGCCGCCCCCCGCCCCCCCCCCATTTTATTTTCGAGGGACCCTACTCCCAACTGGGCTCCCACCACACCTGGGGGGCAAACCCTCCTACTGCCGAGGGGCCCACCCCCCAATCCACCTAAACTCAGTAACGGAACCGGGAACACTGAACCATTCTCGGGACCACCACCCCTCGAAACCCGACCTAACCCTTTCCCTTTCCAAGTCGCCACGGCCTCACGGGGCATCAAAGTGCCACCCCCGGCACGAAACCAAAGGGCGCTGCTTTAAAAAACCCACGACCCCCATTCCCCAAAATTTTGGGAAATGCTGAGCTCAAAAACACCGGGAACCACAAAAAACGGAAGAACAAAAAAAAGACCAAAGATCGAATTCTCCTTCGGGCCTTGCCTTTACAGGCGTGTCCGCGCGACCACGCCTCCCGAGGGCAGAAAAAAAGGGCCTGGGGAACCGGGGCCACTCGGACCACAGGAACCCCCCCCACCTACCCGGAACTCCTTTCTCTGACCCGGGGCAGGGGGGCTTTTTGTTTTCGGTTTTGGTCCAAAAGAACCACCTACTTTTGGAATTGTAACCCTTTCTAACCAATCCTCAGCGGGATTACTACCTTACACATCCTCCTCCCAATTATCGCCATTCCATTTTTTTAAATCCTTTTTTTAATTTTAAATTTTTATTTTTTTATTATTTATTTTCTATTTTTTTTATTTTATTCATTTTAATTCATTATTCTTTTTTTTTAAGGGTTTTTTTTTAGCAGAAAGAAGAAGAAGGGGAAGAAACAGAACAACAAAAGAACTCCAGCAGGACCCCATGGGACGGATCCCTCTCCAGGACCACCACGCGCAGGGCCCCCAAAACCGCGCCCACCCGGGGTCCCTTTTAATTTTTAATTTTTAAACTGATTACGGGAGGGTTTGCCTCTCTCTTTTCCCCTCCTCCCCCCTCCCCCCCCCTCTCTCTCTCTCTCTCTCCCCTCCTCTCTCATAAATAAATAAATAAATAAATAATAAAATCCTTTAACAATAAATGAATAAATAAACTGTATTTATTCAAAGGAGACACAACAGAGGAGCGGGAGCAGGCAGATGGAGAAGCAGGCTTCCACGCGGTGCCCGTGCGGTGCTGGATCCCCAAAACGCTGTGATGATGCCAGGAGCCGAGTGAAGGCAGCCGCTCAAACGCGGGTATGCCCCCCGGCACACCTCGTCTGCATCCTCTTCCTTCCCGCCGCCACCCCAAGTCTTGCCGCGTTCGTATCATCTGGTTCCCACACCCAGGACGGCTCGGCTCCAGGTCTATCCTAGACACACCCTAGGATCCCACTAGGAATAGGTTCAATGGGACCGATGCTCGAATGGACGTGCTCCTGTTTGAGGACTGTTCCTCGGTTGCTGTAGCGTGGCGGCGAGACAAGGTCTCTCTCCAACACACACTCCGCACAGGGTGTCCGCGTCAACGTCGTGGGGGAGATGACGCGGGAAGGACGGGTTTTCGGTTGGCGGATCCATTTTCTACATCCCATCTGGGAACCGCTTACCCACCCCCCACCCTCCGGTGTCCCGGATCTGTAGGAGTGAGGGCAAGCTGGAAGCTCCATGGAATGATATTTTGCAGAGTTCGCCCTTGACCTGGGCCGGAGCGTGGGCCGGAACCGGAACCGGAACCGGACATGAACCGGTGGGCAGCCCGGGTGGTTCGAAGGCAGGCGCCCGGGACCGACCGGTGGCCAGCGAGTGGGGGTGGGCGCGTGGGCGGGTAGCGGGGCCTGCCCCGAGTGGGGCAGGATTCCCCCAAATCCCAATGAGGTGCCGGAGAGGAAAGCCACCCCAAGGCCCCTTCTTTGGCGCCCCGTCCTGGCCGTCCTGTGTCAGGAAAGCTACTGACCGCCGGGCGATCGGACCAGGCTGCGACCCAGCTGCCCTCGATCCAACATTCCCTCACACCTGGACTCACCGGTGGCGCCTGCCTTCCGCTCTGCCTGCCTGCCTGCCTGCCTTCCTGCCTGCTAACCGATCCTCGGCATCCACTGGCGACTTTCAGTTTCAGTGCGGACTTCAGTCCGTGAGTTGGGGGCTCAACACTCTGGGTCTGCTAGAACCCAAACATAGAAAGACTGCCATACGTAAGTAGATACCACTTTCAATTAAGTGTCTGTGAAATTATTATGAGGAAGAAATTTCTCAGCCATTGAACTTCCGGGCCCTGCTCCATTGGCTTCACACGACCCAGGGCCAAACGGCTCACAGAAAACCTCAGCACTATTGGGCCTCTATTTCCGTGCCACTGGAAAAAAAAAGGCACGTGCCGTACCTTCTGCCTCCCCTGAAAAGTCAAGCAACGGGACGCCTGGGTGCTCCCGTGTTCAGGCATCTGCCTTGGGGTCAGGTCA
>NC_054844.1:70241-112741 GCF_018345385.1 Vulpes lagopus
TAGCTTCTCTCGTATGGCACTTTAGGATGTAGCACCTGGCTCCACAGGAAATAACTAGGAAAATTCCGGGGGGCCCGCCCCTAGGTTGAGCTTGGATGCACTAGTCTTGTGGGCCGCGGGGGACTTTCCACTTACGCTCTCACAACACTTCAGGCACGCATCCGCTAGGCTGTTAGGAGGCCGGATGTAAGTGAGGAGGATGTGGAATGGGACAGTCCATAGGCTCAACTACTCGGAGTGGTGTATGGTTTGCCGCAGATGTCTGGTAGACACTTTGATGGGAACAAGGCCTAGCTACACTCCATTGAACAAGGACGTTTGCAATGTCTGCCTTGAATCAGATTACACTTGAGGAGATCCTGTCACTTCCACATGCCTTTCACACAACCTCTTCTGGCACCTAACATAAGGATGCCTGGGGACCTACGTCTACGGGCATCTCAGAATGCGGGGAGGGTCCTGCCCTGAACTCAGCTCCCTCACAAGGAAGCACGCCTACAAGCCAGCTTCAACTAGCTGCCGTTCCTCGGGCACTGAGAACGTAACATTGTTCTAAGCCAGGAGATACCCAAGAATACCACTCCACGTGGCAGCTGGAGACAACCCTCCAGGTCCTGCTTATTCCACTTGCGTATTACAAGCCTCTGACAAACGGCTGTGGTGCACATGTTGTAAACACATTCTGCAGGCAGTTGGTGCAACTGTAGGGACTAGGTTCTGCTCAACTCTACTCTCCGAAGTTATTGGCGTTTGGACAAGAAGGGCGTTCACTAGCTTCTCTCGTATGGCACTTAGGATATAGCCCTGGCTCACACAGGAAATACTAGGAAATGCGCTGGGTTAGCTTGGATGCACTAGTCTTGTGGGCCTTGACATTGTACGTTACCTCTCACCAAAACACTTTCAGGCACGCATCAGGCTATGTCTGTAAGGAGCGCGGTGTAAGTGCAGGCAGGTGGGTAGGGACAGTCCATGTACTCAACTCTTGCGGAAGTATGTAATGCTTTTGCAGGCAATGTCTGCCAGAACACTTTTGATGGGAGCTATGACGGAGCTACACTCTCATTGAGCAAGGACTTTGCAATGTCTGCAATTGAGATCAGAACACTTGAGGAGAATCCTGTCACTTGCACATGCTCTTCTCACAACACCTCTTCCGCACCCTATCATAAAAGGATGCTGGGACCTAAGTCGACATGCCGTCAGGATGAGGGAGGGGGGGGGGGGCCTGCCATGACGCTCAGCTCGCACAAGGAATCAGCATGCCTATAGCCAGCTTCAACTAGCTTCGTAACTAGGGCACTGGGAAACGTAGCCGGTTCTCTAAGCCACGAAATACCCAGAAATTACCACTCCACTGCAGCTGGAGACACCAGCCAGGTCTGCTTATTTTCACTTCTTCTCACAAGCCTCTGACAAACGGCTCTGTGTGCAGATTTTTGGAAAGACATCTGCAGGGCAGTGCAACTGTGAGGGCACGAGGGAGAGCTCAACACTCCAAAGTATTGGGGGGGCTGGGGGGGGGGTCTTGGCTTTCAGCTCGCTTCTCTCGTATGGTACTTATGATGTAGCACCTGCACACACAGGAAAATACTAAGGAATCAGTGGATTGAGCTTAGATGCACTAGTCTTGTGGCCGGACTTTCCACTTACCTCGTCAATCAACACTTTCAGGCCACGCATCGGGGCTAGGCCTGTTAGGAGCGCGGTGTACCTGCAGGCAGGAGTGGGAGGGACAGTCCAAAAGTTCAACTCTCGTTAGTGTGTATGCTTTGCAGGCAGATGTCTGCTAGGGCACTGTGATAGGAGCTAGGGACCGAGCTACATCTCTTGAACAAGGACAGTTTGCATGTTGTATGAGATCAGATACACTTGAGGAGAATCCTGTCACTTCCACATGCTTTTCACACAACGACTTCCTGCGCCTAACCTAAGGATGCTGGACCTATGTCTACGACAGTCAGGACGAGGGTCCTGCCCTGACCTCAGCTCGTCACAAGGCAGCATGCCTACAAGCCAGCTTTCAACCTAGCTGAGTTCTGTGAGGCACTGAGTACATTAGCAGTGTTCTAAAGCCAGTAGAGTACCCAGAATACCACTCCACTGTAAGCGGAGACACCCTATTCACGTCTGCTTATTTCACTTGCGTCGCCACAAGCCTCTGACAAACCCTCTGTGCAGAATGTTGGAAACTTCTTTTCTGCAGGCAGTGGTAGCATCTGTGAGGGAATGAGGGTGAGCTCAACCTCCGAAATAAGTGGTTTAGGACAAGGCGGTTCAGCTAGCTTCTTCTAGTATGGCACCTTTTTTTTTATTAAAAGGGATAAAGCACCTGGCTACAGGAGGAAAAACTAGGAAAAACGCTGGATTGACTTGAGGCACTAGGCTTGTGGCCGGGAACTTTCCCACCTTACCTTCTCACAACACTTCAGGCATCGCATCGGGGCTAGCTCTGTTAGAGCGGGGTGTACCTGCAGGCAGATGTGGTGGAGGGACACTCCATAAGCGCTCCTCTCAGAATTGTGTATGCTTGCAGGCAGGATGTCTGCTAGACATTTGATGGGAGACTAGGAACGAGCTACACTCTCATTGGATGTTTGCAAATTTCTGTATTGAGAACAGATTCACTTGAGGGAATCCTGTCACTTCCACATGCTTTTCACACAAGCTCTTCTGGCGCCTAACATAGGATGCTGGAACTCTTGTCTACGGCAGTAAGGATCTGGAGGTCCTGCCCTGACCTCAGCTCACACCAAGGAAGCATGCCTACAAGCCATGTTTCTACCAGCAGCGTTCTTATAGCACTGAAATCTAGCAGTACTCTAAGCAGGAGTACAAGAAGTACCACTCCACTGCATTGGAGACACCCCTCCATGTCCTGCTTATCCACTTGCGTCTCACAAGTCTTGTGACAAACGGCTGTGGTGGCAGACTTCGAAACTCATTCTGCAGACAGTGTGCAACCTGGAGGGACTGAGTTGACTCAACTCTCTAGAAGTAAGTTGCCTTGGGACTGACTAGGCGTCCAGCTTCCGCTTCTTTTCTCTCGTATGGATACTTAAGGATATAGCACCTGGCTAACATAGGAATTACTAGGAAATCCCCTTTTATTCGCTGGATTCGACATGGAGGCACTAGTTTGTGCCGGGGGAGGGGCGGGACTTTCCACTTACCTCTCACCCAACACTCAGTCCCCCCCCCCCCCAGCACGAGCTAGGCCTGTTATGGAGCGGGGTGTACGCAGGTAGATGTGGGAGGGACAGGGCCAAAAGCTCAACTCTCAGAGCGTGTATGCCGGGCGGCAGATGTCTGCCCCCACTCATACAGGGAGTTAGAACCTAGCTACACTCTAATTGAACATGACGTTGGCAATCGCTGTAATTCAACTCACATACACGGAGTACAGCCCTGTGCCTCCACATGCATTTCTGACAACCTCTCCCTGCTCCCTAACAGAGGATGTTGGCAGCTACGTCTACAGGCAGGCATGAAGCGTGGGGTCCTGCCTTGAGCCCATATCTCAAGGAAGCATGCCTCGTGCAAGCTTTCCAGTAGCTGCTTTCCTTAGGCCGTTACAATGTAGCAGCAGTGTAAAGGTGTATGCAGCTGTGGAGAAGCTGTCCGGGAGGTGTCGAAAGTGACAAGCAGTCAACTTTGGTTCTCTTCCGCTGCTCCTGTTCTGCGTAGAACGAATCCTGTGGAACGAACCATATAGGCAGTCAGGATGGGGGAGGGACAGGCCACAAGTTCAAACTCTACAGAAATGTAATGCTTTGTAGGTACATGTTTGCTGCCACTCCTACAGGGGAGATAGAACCTAGCACAACTCTCAATTGAACAAGGCTGTTGGAAATCCCTGTATTGAATTCAATTCACTTGAGTAACCGGCCAGACACTTCCACATGCTTTTCACACAACTCTTCCAGCACCTCACTTAAGGAATGATAGAAGGTATGTCCCGCAGTAGTCAGGAATGTGGGCCGGTCCTTCCCTGAGCTCAGCTCTCACAAGGAATCATCCCAAGAAGCAGTTTTCAACTAGCTGTGGTTTTTATGACTGTGGTGTCTTCTAACTTACTATACTGGTGATTCACTCCAGTCCCCAACTGGGCCTCAGCCTGGTCTTGTGCCTCTGGTACTTTGTTTGCCTCACCTGGACCTGGTAACTATTGTTCCCACCTGGGCCCTCAACTGGTCTTATGACTTTTGTCCCCACCTGTGTCTCACCAAGGACCCGGTGATGAGATCCACCTGGGCCTTACCTGACCTGGTGAATCTGGTCCGGCTCCTGGTATCACCTGGGGACCTGGTGACTCTGGTCTCACTGAGCACTCAACCTGGACCTGGTGGGATGCTTGTACTCCTGGCATCATCAGTATTTGGTTTAGTCTGTTTCCAAGTGAGACTCTGGAACATTTATTTGGTCCTACCTGGGCTTCACCTGGACCTGGTGATTGGTTTCCACATGAACCACATTGGAACCTGGTGTCCTGCTGTTCTTGTAGGCCCTCTCCTGGGCCTGGTGACTCCAGTCCCTACCCCTGGCCTCACCTGGATTTGGATTGATCTGGTCCTCGCTGGTTTCACTGACCTGGTGGGACTGTGGTCCCCACCTTGGCCTTAACCTGGACCTGCTGATTCTGGTTCCACCTGTGCATCACCGTACCTGGTGATTGGTTTCTCATCATGGACCACACCTAGACCTGGTGACCTGTGCTGTCCTTCTAGACTCACCTTTAACTGGTAACTCTGGTGTCAACCTGGGCTCCCATGGACTGGTGATTCCCCGGTCCCACTTGGTCCTCAAGTGGACTCTGGTGACTCTGGTCCTGAGATGGGCATCATTGGAACATGGTTATTGTGTTCCCACCTGGGACTCACCTCGACCTGGTAAACTTGAGTCCTTACCTTGGGCCCCCACCTGGTCCTGGTGATTCTGGTCCTGACCTGAGGAACTACCTGGATCTGGTGACTATGGTCCCCCACCTGGGCCTCACTTGGACCTGTGACTCTGATTCCCATCTGGGCCTCACATGGCCCTGTTAACTCTGGTCTCTCAACGGCTGGGCATAATTGGACCCGGTTACTGTTTCCACAACTGAGCCTCACCTAGAACCAGGTGACTCTGGTCCCCCTCTGGGTCTCACCCTGACCTGGTTGACTGTGAACCCCACTTTGGCCTGATTTGGACCTTCAGACTCTGGTTGCCACCTGCGCCTCACCTTGACTGTTGACTCGGGTTCTTTCACGGGCCTCCATCTACCTGGTGATTCTGGTCCCCACCTGGACCTCTCCTGCGACCTGGTGACTCTCTTTCCAACATGGACCTCCCTGGATCTGGTGGACTCTGGTTCCTCAGTTTTGGCCTCACCTGGACCTGTGACTCTCGTCCCACTTTGACCTGACTCAGACCTGGTGAATCTCGTCCCCACCTACGGCGTCACCTAGACCTGGTGACTCTTGTCCCCAGCTATCCTCAATTCGAACTGATGTTTCTGGTCCTCACGTGGCCTCACATGGAACCTGGACTCAGGCTGGATATAGTGTGCTCTGATTCCCACATAAGGGCTCACCTGATACTGGTTGACTGTTGTCTCCAATCTATGCCTCACCAGGAACCTGGTGATTCTGATCCCCATTGGGGCCTTGCATGGCCTCGTGACTCCTGTCCTCCACATAGGCCATCAAAGGGACTGGTACTCTAACCACACCTGGGGCCCCCCTTTTACTGGGGACCCTGGTCCCACTCTGGGCCTCAAACAAAAATGGGTTTCTCGGTCCCCCCCCCGACCTCACCCTTTCCTTTTTACTCCCGGTCCCCCCCCCCGGGCTTTTGGGGGGGGAACTGGCCCTTACCTGTTCCTCACCTGGACCTGTGACGTGGGGCCCCCCTGGGGACTGGACTTGGGTCTTTTTCCGCGGGCCCACCTGGGGCCTTTTACTGTGGGCCCCAGGGCTCCCCGGGCTGGTCTTGGTTCCCCGGGGGTTTTCCGGGCCTGGTTTTTGGTCCCTTTGGCCTCCCCCGGCAAAAAAGCTCGGGTTAAATAAAATCTTTCAAAAAAAAAAACAAAGGGGTACTTCCCCCGATTCGGGCATTTGGGCAAAAAAAATAAAAAAAATATGGGGGGGGGAATAAAAAGGGGGGGGGGGTATTAAAAAAAAAACCTGACCCCCTCTGGGCGGGGGTAAAACCGGGGGGGGGGGTTTATGGGTGACGGGGCCCAAAATTAATCCCCCTTTTTTTTTTTTTTTTAAAATGGGGGGGGGGGGGGGGGGGGGGGGTTTTTTTTTTTTTTTTTTTTTTTTCGCATAGTGGGTTTGAGACGATATCAACAGAATAAAGGGGGTTTTGGGAAAGGGGCCCGTAGCTGACATCATCCCAAGGTAAAAAATTTTGAAATCGTCTCCCTAGGGGCAGGAACAACCAAGGAAGTCCCCTCCACACTGGAAGCCCCTTCGAATCAACAGACAAAAAACCCAAAAAAGGGGTCCACACCTGAAGGGGGGACTCACACGTCCCTTTTTTGCTGAAGATGTGGTATTAGAAACGGAAAAACCCGACAACCCACCAAAAACTGTTAGAACTAATGGTGAATTCCTTAAATTTTTGTGGAACAAAAATGAACAAGTCATAGCCTTGCTGTGTCCCGACAAGACATCAGGAAGAAATTCAGACATGACCCCTACAGAGCACCCCAAAAACAAAATAATTAGACTAAACCCAAAGGGGCCCTGCAAGACTTGTACACGAAAATTACAAGACTTTGGGGGGACACCGGGGCTCGTGGGTGGGACCTTCATTTGTTAAAAAGTCCACAGTTGCGAAGCCCCCCCGCATTCCAATGTCATACCTATCAAAAAAAGGGGCCGATTTTAGAAATAAAAAAGACCCTAACATTTGTCCGCCCCCACAATGACCCTGGACACAAATCAGTGTTGGAGAAGCAGGACAGAGCTGACGCAGCACTTTCTTATTTCAAACCGATGTCACAGAACACAGGAAAAAGCAGTGTGGTTCTCGGCCCCTGGCTGGCTCCGTTGGTTAACATCTGACCCTGGACCTCACCCCTGGTCTTGATCTGGGGTCATAAGTACTAGGCCCTGTGCTGGCTGTGGCGAGGCATGGACCTACTAAAACAAACCAAACCCACGGGGTGGGGGTTCTGGCTTTGGGCTGAAGGAGCAGAATAGAGAGCCGGGAAGAAAATGCACTCTGATACATTCAACGATTTTTAAACTTAATTTAATTTAAACCAAAAATTTTAATTTAAACAGTATAGTGATAATACTTCAGGATAACTTCAGGTTTTCACCATTTGGAGATAACACCATGCCTACATCACTCCCCTCTTCATCCCTTCCCATTACCCTGTCCCCCCAAATTCCCCCCCCTCCAGCGACCCCAGTTTGTTTCCTGTGTTTTGAGCCCTTTTTTTTCCTCCATCTCTGTTTTCATCTTTTGTTTTCCCCCCCTTCAAAATTTTGTCCATCTGCTTTCTTCTTAATTTCACCTATGAATGACACCAAAACGGTCATTTTCTTCCTGACTGACTGATTTCACTTAAACCATGATCCCTCTAGTTCTATCCACATCATGCAAATGGCAAGTTTTTCCTTTCTTTTTGGATAGCGAGTAACATTCCTGTCATCTATCTATCATCACAATTAACCACATTATTCCTACCCCTTTTTACCATCATCTGTCTGAAGGCACCGGGGCTCCTCTCACGGGTGTGCTACGTGGACCCCGCCTGCTGTGGACATTGGGGTGCATTTGGGCCCGGAGTCTCACTGCATCTTATCTTCGGAGTGAGCTCCAGGCCGAGCACCAGCGGGCGCGGGCGGCTCTATTTGTAACTTCCGAGGAGCCTCCCAAAATGTTTCCAGGTGGCGCACCAGCCCGCGGTCCTCCCACAGTGGAAGGGTTAGTGGGTTTTTGTAGGAAAGGGGGAAAAGTCTGGTCCACATTTCATTTTGCGTCCTGTGGGCTCCAATTCATCGTCCTTTAAGTTTTCTAGAAAGCCGGTGTTGGCTTTTCCCTTTCAGTGAGACTTTCCGAAGCCCCACAGCCCTCACTGGAGCCTGAAGGAGGCAGGTGTGGCCCCGGGGGCAGGGGCAAAACCCCCTCCTGCAAGGCCTCTTGCAGTGCTAAGCGCCCCCAGGGGGCCCACCCCGGAAACCCCCCCAAGGATCGCGCAAGATTCAAGCCCCCCTCCCGCTGCACTAAAAGGGCCCAAACCCCGGCTTGGGAGGCCTGAGGGGGGGTGGGGTCGCCCCACGCTGATGACCGCAGCCTCCTCAGACCCGCAGTGAGGCTTCAGGAGACTTGGGCCACGTTCACCCCTGTCAGGAGCCCCGGGCTCCTCAGGCCCGCGTGAGGCTTCAGGAAAATGTGGGGCCCAAAAACCACGCGACAAAGGGGCCCCTGGGCCGCCTCAGGAACCGGAGGCTTCAAAAAAGGGGTGGGGGTGCCCGTCCACTCGGCAGGAGCTCCCAAGCCCCTCAGGACTAAAATAAAAGGGTTCTGGAACCGGGGGCCACATCACGGGGACAGGGAAACCCCGGGTTCCTCAGAACACAGGGTGACGTTTTGAGGACGAGGGGCACATCCACACAAACCAGAACCTGCTTCCTCAGGACCCCCTGTGAAGGTTTTTTGGGGAAAATTTGGGGCCACGTCCCCGCTGACAGGGGGCCCCCAGCCCCCCCCAGGTCTTTTGGGGAGCTTGAGGAAAATTTGGGGGGCCCCGTAACACTGAAGACCCCCGTCCTCCCAGACCTGCACTTTGCTTTGGGGACATATGGGCTGCGTCATGCGAAAGGAGCCTACAGCCCCCTCAGGACCCGCGGTGAGTTTCCGGGGGACGTGGGCCATGCCCCCGGCTGACAGGAGCCTCCAGCCTCCTGAGGACCTGCTGTGAGGCTCCAGAGGATGTCAGACCTAGTCCACAGTGAAGGAACCGGTGTCCTCCAGACCGCCACTGACTCTGTACCAGGAACACGTAGGCCGCGTCTGCACTCACAGGAGCCCGGCTTCCTCAGGACCCCCTAGAGGACTCTGGAGGCGCCGTTGGGGGCCACGTCCACATCAGAAGGGACTCCTCAGAACCACAGGGTAAGTGAATGGGTAAATGAATGGTAGGTCAGGGGAGGGGAAGAGTTGGTGGTTAGTTTCGTTAGATGTTAGGGTTATGTTTATGCATATGGTTATGGATTAGAGGTTAGGGTGAGGGATAATTGTAAGGGTCAGTGGTTAGGATTAGGATGGGGGTTAGGGATTTAGGCATAGGGTTTAGGGTTAGGGACAGGGTTAGAGTTTAGGGTTAGGGTTTAGGCTTTAGGGATTAGGGCAGGAGGTTAGGAGTTCGGGTTGGGGTTTTATGGTTTAGAGTTAAGGTTGGGGCTTAGGTTTGCAGTTGGGGTTAGGGGTTAGGGTGGATTAGGGTTGGGGTTACGGTAAGGGGGTTTTAGGGTTAAAGTTAGGCTAGGTTAGGTTAGGGCAAGGGTTCGGATTGGGAAATAGGGGTTTGGGTAGTGTTAGGGTTAGTGTTTAGTTAAGGGGGTTTATGGTTGGGTTTAGGTCAGGGTCAGGTACGGTTTTGGGAAAAGGTAAGCGATAGGGTTAGGGAGTGGCTTAGGGAGTTAGTTTTAGGGTACAGGTAAGGGTACCGTTTGGGGTATGAGATAGCTTTAGTAATAGAGGGTTTAGGTAGGTAAAGATTAGGAATCTAAGATTAGGAATAGCATTTGAGTACATTAAGTTAAGGTTAGGGTTAGGAGTTAGGGTGAGGGTAGGCAGGAAGATTCAGTGAATGTGTTTCAGTCTTGGGTTTGGTTTGGTTTTTGATTAGTGATAGTCTTGTTAAAGGGGTTAGGTTACATTAGGCTTAAGTGTAGGGTTAGGGTTATGGCTGTGTAGGGTTTTAGAGTTAGAGGCTTGGCATGTGCCTGCACTGGGACTCGTAGTATCTTGGGCAGTTTAGTTTTATGCACTCTATTGAGGTTTTGGTTCAAAGATAGCCTGATCCCCCAAGTCAGTGGCCTCCCCAGAGCATCAAAATCCAGGCTTCTGCTGGGGTCAGAAAAGACACTGGCAGGCTTCTCCTGACTGAGCTAAGGAGGGGACTTGTGGGCTCTAAATACTCTTTATGTGGATTTTCAGTTGCATTTCTGATTTTATCTCTTGTGCGCACATATTTAAATCAATACTACCAATATTATTTTAAAGTTTTACTTGTAATCCTGTTTGTAAACACAGTATGAATAAGTTATAGGTCTACCACATAGTGATTCAACCCTTGGATACAACGCCTGGTACTGGTCACAGGTGCCCTCCACTATCCCCATCCCCTGATTCCCATCCCCCTAAACCTTCCTCTGTATTTATTAGTTTATTCTCTGTGGTTAAGAGTGTGTTTCTTGTTTGCTTCTCTCATCCACCCCCTCCGCCCCTTTGTTTGGTTTCTTAAAATTCACATGTGAATGCAATTGTATGGTATTTGGTAAACTGTCTTTCTCTGACTGAATGAGTTCATTTAAGCAAAGTCCTTTCCACTTTTCCCACGTCATTGTAAATGGCTTCATTCATCCTTCTGACGACCGAGTGATGTCGTAGTGTGTATATTTACCACATCGTCTCTGCCCATTCATCTGTCGATGGACATCTGGGCTGTATGCACAGTTTGGCTGTTGTTGATAACCGCTACAAACAGTGGGCTGCGTGTCCCTCTTCGAATCTCTAAACTACTTATTGTATCCGTCGGGGTAAAACCTACGTGTGCAATTTTGGAATCGTAGGTAGCTCTATTTTTAACTTCTGAGGACCCTCCACACTGTTTTCCACAGTGGCTGCACCTGTTCACATGCCACCAGGAGTGTAAGGGGGCTCCCCCTTCTCCATCGCCTCACCACACCTGTTGTTCTTGTGTTGTTGATTTTAGAGCCATTCTGACGGCTGTCAGGTGACATCTCATTGTGGTTTTGGTTTGCATTTCCTGATGATGGGTGACGCTGAGTGTCTTTCCGTGTGTCTTGGCGGCCATCTGGATGTCCTGTCAGAGACAAGTCCATCATGTCTTCTGCCCATCTGCAGTTGGATAATTTTGTCTTTAGGTTGCTGAGATTTATATTTGCTTTATAAAATATTTGGATACAACTCTTTATTGGATGTGTTGTTTACAAATATCTCCTCTCATTTTGTATGTTGCCTATTAGCTGTGGTTGTTTCCTTCATTTTGCGGATGCTTTTCATTTGATGAAGTCCCAATAGTATTTTTGCTTTGTTTCCCTCGCCTCAGAGGCATATCTAGAAAAGATCCCAATGGCCAATGTCAAAGACATTGCTGCCTATCTTTTCTTTCTTTTCTTCTTTTCTAAATGTGAGAAAAGGTCTCACATTGTCAGCGAGTGGTCTGTGCGGGTCTGGGATGGGGCCCATGGGGCTGATTGTCCCGATGTGCATGTGCCTGGGAGATGCACCTGTGGAGTCAGAGGCGGCGTGGGCGTCCAGCGCCTCTGGCTCCAGCGGGCGGCGCTGTGCTGCTATCTGATACTCAGCGCTGGAGGGCGTGATGTGGGGGTTGGTCCTCTGGCTCTGGGCTGATCATCCGTCCCCCAGTCCAGCAGGGGCTTTCCTTTCTCTGTGAGAAAAGGACTCACAATTTAGGTCTTTAATCTATTTTGAATTATTTTTTATATACATGGTGTAAGAAAGTGGTCCAGTTTCATTCTTCTGCATGTGGCTGCCCGGTTTTCCAAACACAATTTTTTTATTATCCTGGGGGCAGGATTAGGGTTTGTTGAAGAGACTGTCCTTTTTGCCATTGGATATTCTTTCCCGCTTTGTTGAAGATTAAGCGTCATAGAGTTATAGGTTTGTATCTTGTATCAGCTTTCCATTCTGTTCTATTGATCTAAGCATCTCCTTTGGGAGATTTTTGATTGCTAATTCAATTCTTTGCTGGATTTCTGTCTGTTCAGTTTCTTATTTCTTTTCCTTTTCCATTTTTGCTATGCTATATATTTCTAGGAAGGAATTGATCTATTTCTTCCAGGTTGTAGGTTGCTGCATATAATTTTTCATAATGTTCTCTTATAATATGTTATTTCTCTAGTGTTAGTTCTTTTTTTTCTAGATTGGTTGTTATTTCTCTTTTCTCATTTGTGATTTTATTTGGGTCCTTTCTCATCTTTTATCTTTTTTCTTTTGTAAAGATTTTATTATGTATTCATGAGAGACACAGAGAGGCAGAGGTATAGGCAGAGGGAAAATGAGGCTCCATTCAGGAGCCTGAGTGGGACTTGATCCCCCGGGACCCTGGGAACATGACCGAGCCAAAGCAGATGCTCAACCCCCGAGCCACCCAGGCATCCCGGATCATGTTTTTTAAGCCACTGTGATACCCTGTATCTTTGATTGGAGCATTTAGTCTATCAGCATTCAGAGTGGATTATCTGAAAGATATAAACTTAGTGCCTTGTGTTACCAGTAAGTTGGTGTTTTTGGTGACGTTCTCTGGTCCTTTCTAGTCTTAGTTGCTTTTGGTCTCTTTTTTTCCCCCACTAGAAGAGGCCCTCTTAAAATTCCTTACTGGACTGGTTTAGTGGTCATGAACTCCATTATTTTTTGCCTGTCTGGGAAACTCTTTATCTCTCCTTCTATGCTGAATGACAGCCTTGCTGAAGAAAGAATACTTACAAATTGAACTCCAATAAAAAAAAATAAAAACAATAAATTTTTGCTATTACGATTGAGAAAATGGCATTTTTTGTTCAGAAATTTTAATTTCTTCCTTGTGAGATAAATAATGTTTTGATGATTATTCTTAAAAACAGAAGAAAGAATTCTTGGCTGCATACTTTTCCCATTCAGTATATGAACTTTTCCTTCCAACTTCATTCTGGCTTGCCAAGTTTTGAACAGATCTGCTGCAAACTGATTCATCTTCCCTGTAGGTAAGGACTACCCCCCCTAAAGCCCACTCCACTGCTTTCAGGATTCTTTTCTCGTCTGTGTATTTGTGACTTTGAATCGGATGTGCCTGGGTGATGGTCAGCTTCTGTTGAATTTATTGGGAGATCTCTGTCTCTCGATTCAGTGTCTGTGTCCTTCCTCAGGTTATAGAAGTTTACATAATTCGTTCAAATAAAACTTCTGCGCCCTTTCTTCTGAGTCTCCGATGAAATGAATGTTATTGTTTTAATAAGTGCTAGTCATCTCCCTCTGTGTCCATAACCTTTCTTGGGACTGCATCTCAGTTATAGCATTTTTAACGTTGGCCTGACTAGTTTTAGAGTTCTTTTATTTCTACGGAAAGGATTCCTATTTTCTTCTGTGCTCTTTTTCCAGCCCAGCTGCTATCTTTATAATCATTGTTTTTAACTCTAGTTAGACATCCTATATGCGTATTGATGCCACTTCCTGGCTCTGAGTACTACCTCATGTTATTTTATGGAGGTGAATATTTCTCCATTATCATTATTTTTTCCAGAAAAGAAAAAGGAAGAAAAAGAAAAACCAAGAAAACCAATAACAACTGCCCTCCCCCCCCCCAAAGAAACAGCAGATATATTTTGGCCTGCTAGTTAAAAGGTAATGTAAATTTCAGCTCTTCTTCTCAGGCCTTAAGTATTTTCTGGGGAAGCCGGGTGTTGGGCCCCGTTCAGTGAGACGTTTCCCGAAGCTAACAGGCCTCAGCTGGAGCCTGGAAGGAGGCAGGTGTGGCCTCGGCGCAGTCAAGGCCGCCACCTGCAATGCCTCCTGCACGCCTGAGCGTCCACAGGGGGCGCCTGAGCCAGGTCCTGCACAGGGAGCCCACATGCGCAGTAGGTCTCATCCGCTGCACAAACAGGAGGGGAGGCCTGTGCTGGGAGGCCTGAGACATGTGGGGACGCGTCCATGCTGATGAGCTGCAGCCTCCTCAGGACCCGCGGGAGTCTTCACGGGGATATTGGGCGCAATCACGCTTCAGGAACCGTGGGCTCCTAGGACCCGCGGTGAGGGTTCAGGAAGAGTGGGCCAACATCCACGCAACAGGAAGCCCCTGGACCACCTCAGGAACCCGGGAGGCTCAGGAAGATGTGGTGCCACCTCCACTCTGGCAGGAGCTCCCCGGCCCCCCAATAAAATTGAGGCTTCGAACCGGGGGGGCCCCATCCACGTGACAGGACCCCCGGCTTCCCTTTAGAACACGTGGTGATTTTTTGGGGGGACGTGGGGCCACATCCACACAACCAAAAACGCTGACTTCCTCAGGACCCCCGGTGTAGACTTCGGGAAATGGGATGCATTTCCCTGCGGACAGAAACCCCCAGCCTTGTCAGGGGCCCGCGGGGAGGCCTAAGAAAGACGGGGGGCCCCCAACCACACTGACAGGATCCCGAAACCCCCCAGGACCCACGTGAAGGTTTGGGAAGATTTGGGGCCACCCATTTGCCGACGGAGAGCCCCCAGCCCTCCTCAGGTCTTATGGGGAGGCTTGAGGAAAATGTGGGGCCAAAGTCAACACTGACAGACCCCCGTCCTCCTCCCGGACCTGCACTTGGGGTTTGGACATATGGGGGAGCGTCTATGCTAAAGGAGCCTACAGCCTCCCAGGACCCACGGTGTGGTTCCGGGGGGCCATGGGGCCATGTCCTGACTGACAGGAGCCTCCGGCCTCCTGAGGACCTGCTGGAGGGTTCCAAGGATGTGAGACCTATCCCACAGTGACAGGAAAACCCAGCGTCCTCGGGGCCCCCCCAAACTGACTATGACTCAGGAAACCCTGGGGGGCCGCGTCTCACTCACAGGAGCCCGGCTTACCTCAGGACCCCCTAGAGGACTTTGAGGCGCCATTGGGAGCACATCCAAAACAACCCAAATGGACTCCTCAGAACCACGGGGTAAGTGAATGGGTAGAATGGGGGGGAGGGTCGGGGGAGGGGAGACAGTTGGTGGTTTAAAGGTTTCGTTAGATGTGGGGGTTAGTGTTTAACCCTTAGGTTACGGTTTAAGAGGTTAGGGTGAGGGATAAATGTAAGGGTAAAAGGTTAGGATTTTGGGAAATGGGGGTAGGGTTTAAACCATAGGGTTAGGGTTTAGGGAAGGGTTTAGAGTTAGGGTTAGGGCTATAGGCTTTAGGGATATGGCCAGGGGGTTGGGAGTTAGGGTTGGGGTTATGCTTAGAGTAGGTTGGGCTTAGGTTTGCAGTTAGGGTTAGGGGTTAGGGTGTATTTTTGGTTGGGGTAGGGTTAGGGTGAAAGTTAAGGGCTGGTTTAGGGTTGGGAAAGGGGTTTGGATTAGGATAGGGGTTTGGGGAAGTGTTAGGTTAGTGTTTTGGTTGGGTTATGGTTTGGGGTTAGGCCCGGTCAGGGTCAGGGTTACGGTTGGAAAAGGGTAGAGATGGGGTTAGGGAGTTGGGTTTTTTTATGTTGTCCCTATAATTTTTTTATTTTTAATTTTCCCTGGTACTTTAATTGTGTTTCCAAATTTGGGATTAGAAAATTTCTTTAACAAGCAGGTGAAAAAAATCGGTGGGTTTTTTTGGGGGGGGAGGGCATTGTTATTGTTTTCTTGTTTTATTCTTTTTCATCCTTCTTTTCGGAAAAAATAATGAGATAAAAAAAAAAGAAAGCAATTAATAAAAAAGAAATAAAAGTGAAAAAAAAAAAAATAAAGCCCAAAGTACAAAGGAAGCTAGACCCTACTTTCCAGGCAGAACTAAAGGGGCTCTGCAGCCTCCGTGGTCCGACCACTTGGGTGTCAGCGGTGGTCTGTGAGGGGCGGGGAGGGGCCATGGGGCTGATTGTCCAAAAGCGCATGTGCCTGGAGATGCACCTGTGGAGTCAGAGGCGGCGTGGGCGTCAGCGCCTCTGGCCTCCAGCGGGCGGCGCTGTGCTGCTATCTGAACTCAGCCCCTGAGGGCGTGATGTGGGGTTTGGGCCTCTGGCTCTGGGGCTGAGCATCCCGCCCCCCATTCCCGCAGGGGCTTTCCACAGAAGAGCCCCCAACCCCCGGGGCCCGCCGCTTCTCTCAGAAACCCTGCCTTCACTCTGCCGGCGTCCGAGCTTCTTTGGTTTTTTTTTTTATCCAGACGTTGTGCCCCAAAATTGTGGAATCCAAAAACCACCCAAGCCGACACTGATGCAAAACAGGGGGTTTTTTTTACAAGCTCGAGCTTGTGTCCAAGTATAACCCGACACAGCGGAGCAGAGACTGGACCCCTAGGTGGTTTTTAAACTTAGTTTTAAAAAGGGGTGGTCTGGGGGACCTCCAGAAGGGCTTGAGCAATTCCTTCCCAAGATTCTGATTTACATTTTGCTATGGGGCCTTCAAGGGATTGAGCTCTTTTCTCATTTTAAAAAGGGGCTTCCTTGCCCTTGGCCTGGGGTCAGTTCTTATGCTAAGGGGGGGTCTCTAGGACATTAAGCGGGAAACTTTTTTTTTTTGCTGTGCTGAAGTAATGTAAATTTCAGCCTTTTTCTTCCCAGGGCCTGGGATGACGGACATTGCCCAAAACCCCGAACAAAGTGGAATGGCCTTTAATTTTCTCGGGCCTTTCCCCACGTCCCGTCCCATCCTATCCACTCCCCTTTCCCCCCTTTCCCCGGGGCTCCCCAAGAGAGCAAAATTTCAAATGACCTCAGCTTGGCAAACATGTGTTTGGGGACAGGCCCAGGGGTTTGGGATCAGGAAGACCTGGATTGTGGGCTTCCCCGGGTGTTTCAGCGGGATTGGAGCTGCAGACTCTTATTCCCTAAGGCTATCTGACCCCTGACTTTGTAAAAAAAAAGCTCTCCTTTGGGCTTTAAAAGATGAAGAGCAGCAAAAACGTTTTTTTCTCTGGGGCCCCTCTGATTGCTCAATTCCAATCTGAGACATATTTCCTGTTAATCAGATAATTTACCCCTCGTACTATGGTTTAAAAAATTCCCGACACAAGTAAATTTAGAGGCATGAGGGGGTTTTTTCATCTCTTTCTTCACAGCTCAGTCAACTCCCCTCAGGGAAAAGCAAACTTTATGGATTTGGAAGAACCGAGAGACATAATTACCAATGGGCATATTATTATGGTGAAGGGTTATTCCCTGAGTCCCAAGAAGGCAATTTTTCCTCGGGCTTGAGGAGGCCTCTTGGAGTGAGGTTTGGGAAACAGAAATTGTGTGTTTGGTTTCAGATAATGGAACGGTTAGCTAAGTAAACACGGACAGGCACTTAGGTTCTTTTTGAAAATTCAATTTGCCTAAAAGCTATAGAATAATTTCTGAAAAACTCATTGGACGGGTTGTGGGAAATTTTTCTTATTGCTAATATAAGTTAACATTCAAAAGGGCACATATTATGTGCCAAGAATTGTGTCATGCCCCACAAAAAGACTCCGGGGGATCCTCCAACAACCCTATGGGCAGGTACTGTTATCTTGATCGGCCAACTAAAGGATGGGAAAAAAACATCTGTCCAAGTCAAACAGCTAGTTAAGTGGATTCGAAACTCAGGAAGCCTGACTTCCGGGCTGTTATGGCCACCAGAAAATGTTTTTAAGTACTTCCTAACGTCCTAGGTAATGTAAAAAAAAAGCCAACTTTTTACTCATTAGAGCTCTATGGCACAGGCATTATTACTGTAAACATTTTTCCCAAGAAAGAAGAAGGTTCAGAGCCTAAGCTAAAGGGGACTTGCCCGGGAGCCCTACAATTCAGAGGCAGAAACCTTCCTTTTCCTCATAATTTTCCCCTTTTCCCCACCCTTACCTTCTCCTTTCTCTATGTTTTAAAATAAAATTTTGCTTCTTCTGGTTATCTTCTCTGAGGCCCCAATTAAAACTAAGCCTTCTAACAGGGTACTTGTAGAAGCTGTATATTTCCCTTTGTATTGGCTACTAAAAAATCTTGTCTAGTTGCCCTTTCTGTCACTTTTGGTTAGTACCGCTCTCCCACCAGAAAGGCCCCTGGAGGGAGATAGGCACGGCATCTATTCTGGTTAATGGTATTCCAAGACCTTGAACATAGTAGGTATGCACCAAATACTTAATAAATACTGGATCCCTAACCTTTTTGATTGATGTAAAATAAACATTAGAACATGAAATGGCCCCAAGATAAGAATGAAATTGGCAAAAAGAAATATAAAAAGAAATTTTATCCTTTCACTCATTCAGTTTTTTATCAGGGGGCCTACTGTGTGCCATACCTGAGAAAAGGAAAAATACGTATTCCATTAGGGTAAAATTTTTTTTTTTAATTTTTATTTTTTTTATGATAGTCACAGAAGATAGAGAGAGAGAGAGGCAGAGACACAGGCAGAGGGAAAGCAGGCTCCATGCACCGGGAGCCCGACTGGGATTCGATCCTGGGTCTCCAGGATCGCAAACCTGGCCAAAGGCACCGCCAAACCGCTAGAGCCACCCAGGGATCCCCATTAGAGTATTATAATAGCAATTTAAAAATTTGGGCCCCTTCAAGGCATTTGCTATAGTTTTGAAACCTAACTAAAAGGCTCATTGATTAGGAAGGAACTGAATAAATCAAAAAAAAGTATTACCCGGGCAGGAATTTCCCAGAAAATCGGTTTTAATAAAAATTTCACACGAATCATATTTAACTGACACTGAAGCACTGTGAACTCTTGGAAGACAAATGTCAAGGAAACAAATGTTTGGCATTGCTAAATTTTAAAAGGGACTTAGCAATATGGCGTCTAATAAAAAAGAAGTAATTTTTTTTTTGATTTTTTGCATTTATTATCCTTTCCCTTCCTGCTTTTCAGGTTGAGGAGGCATTATACGGGGTTTTTTTTAAGTGTTTTTCTTTCCTTCTGATATTTAAAAATTTTTACTTGTTCCCCTCGAAGGAACGTTTAAGAAAAAGGCAAAAATTAATTAAAAATATTCTTAAAGTGTCTTCACACTTGGAGCCTGATTCATTTTAAGTCAATTTTCAAAAAAAATCTTATTTAGGGATCCCTGGTGGCGCAGCGGTTTGGCGCCTGCCTTTTTGGGCCCCGGGCCCGTCCTGGAGACCCGGGTTCGAATCCCACATCGGGATCCCGGTGCATGGAGCCTGCTTCTCCCTCCGCCTGTGCTCTGCCTCTCTCTCTCTCCCCTCTTCTCTCTGTGACTATCATAAATAAATAAAAAATTTAAAAAAAAATTAAAAAAAATAAAAAAATCTTATTTATTAGAAAAAAAACCCCAAAGATTTACAGGAAATTGAGAAGACAGTACAGAGAATTCTCATGCACTCGCCCCTCGGGTTTCTCCAATTATCGATATCTTAAATTAGTACGTAACAAATATTTGCTAATGAATCAAATAAAATATTTGCATTAAAAACCCAAAAACCATACATACTTTTTATTCAGATTTCATTAGTTTTTTTTCTAAGTTCCCATCCCTCACATCACATACACTTGTCCTCATGTTTTTCTTAGGCTTTCCCCTGGATTGGTGACAGTTTTTCAGCCTTTCCTTTTTTGTTGTTGAACACTTTGAAAAGTAGGGGATTTTGTAAAATCTCCCTCGTTGGGACATGTCATCCCTTTTTTTCTCATGATTGAACTGTGAAATTTTGGGATTATATACAGAGATATATTGCCCTCTTTATTATGTCATATAAAAGGGTAGATTTCTATCAACATGATTTAATCGGTCTTGGTAAACGATCTATCATCTTCTGAGTAGTGTTGTTTACTTTCTCCATATAAAGTGATTATTTATTTTAATTTTTTTTAACTTTTTCATAACATATTTTGTAGAAGGAAGTTACTATGTGTATTCCACACATAAGAGTGGATGAGCTATGCCATCCACTTGAGGGTGAATGTCGCACAAATGTTTTGAAATTCTTCTACATGGGAGATTTCTTTTTTCTTCGTTTTGTTTGTTTGTTTTCTTTTTCACAGATGTTATTTATTTTATTTGAGAGAGAGAGGAAGAAAAAGCATGAGCGAGAGGGGGAGAGGGAGAGGGAGGAAACAGGGTTTCCCTCTGAACAGGGAGCCTGCCTTGATACCTGGATCAAAGAATCTGAGCCTAAGGCAGAAGCTTAACTGACTGAGCCACCCAGTGCCCCTCTTTCTTTCTTTACAAATTTTTAATATTAGTATAGATTCATGGATATTTATTTTAAATGTTTTGGGGTTATACTCCAACACTAACTTATTTTGTTGTTTATATTGTCTCCTCTCAGGCCACGGGAGCTCTTTCAGTTGACACCTGGTGTGCCTTTAACATATTTCCATGAGAAAGGAGTCTCTTGTCTGTTCCTAATTTTTGAAAGACAAACTTTATGTAAATCATTTTTGACTGGCACTTTGTTTTCTGTCCCCTCCCAAACTTTGCCTTTTTTCCCCCTCTCCCCTTTTCCACTGTTTCATTTCTTTATTTATTATGATCTGAAAATAGGAAAGGACATGGATTTCAATTTGCTATTTTAAAGGGTAAATCACTTCTCCTTGGTGCCTACGAGTGGTTCTCAAATGTTATGTGCAAGAGAAAACCTGGAGAGCTTGTTAATATGGCCACCAAACCCTTTTAAATTTTTTAGGTGAAAGGAAGGGGCGGGTTGGATTCTACATGTTAACCAGTACCCTCAGAAAATAATAATGGAGTTCTTTGAGGGTTTTGCTTTGAAAATCATGACATGAGGCAGATGGCTTTTTCTGACACACCATATTTATTATTTCTAGGGTTTGGACCCATATACCCACCGCTTGTGATAGAAAGGGATATAGATTTGGGGTTTTTTCTATCGCCATGGGAGAGAACCCTAAAATACTCAGGATCTATGCTCAGAGTTAGTTTTAAAAAATTTTAGCATTTGAGTATATAAAGATCCCCCCATCTTTTTTGCTCAGTAAAAGTGTTTAGCCCCCAAAAGCAGCATTTCAGGTCTGAAGGGAACTGAGGGATCATCACTCTGGTCCTCTCCTCTGAGGCACAGGAAAGAAACTGAGAGTTCTGGAGGATTGATTGTCCAATTCAAAACGCTTTTTGGGTTTGTAGACTAGGTCTAAAGAGGGTCTTCCTAGAGATTGTTGCATAAGACAAAAACCAATGAACATAACTAGTTTAATGGGCATTTGTAAAATAGAAAAATTTTTGGGTTACTCTTTCGGGGCTATATTTTCATAAAAGGGTACAACTGCATTTTTGGGTTTTATTCCCAGATTACCCTTCCCTTTTAGTTATAAGAGTAGTGATGTAAATACATTTTTCCCATTTGAAATTCTCTTTTTTAACAATTTTTAAATTGATTTTAAAAATTTTAAAACCCGGCACTTAGTTCTCGGTTTGGGGACAAACTTAATCTGAGAAAGGGTTTGGGTTTTCTCTGAAAATAAAAGGGCCAATTAGATATAGAAGCATGAAGACTGGAAAGTGAAAGGGGAGGCAAGGTCTCCGCTGAGGTTTTTTTCGGGGGAATACCTTTTTTTTAATTAATTCATCAGGCAGTATTCCTGATGGCGGGACATGGGGAAACCCAAAATTTGAATCCCTTTTAGGGTGCTTCATGAAATGTAACTATCGGCAGAAGAAAGACTACTTTGGTTTTAATGTTTATTGAGCTAAAGTGACTCAATTCTAGAGGGCCTGAAGGGTGTGACGGTTTAACGTTTGTGGTCCCTTTTAAAGAACTCTGGGACCAGAAACGAGTCTTGGCTTTACGCCCTTTCCCCCCCGTTTGAATTACTGAGCAGTGGCATTACTTCTCGTTCTTCTCATTTCCTTATCTGTTAGTTAGGGACGGGCTCCATACCGTTCATTAACTCTTTTTTTTTAATGACAGTCACAGATTTTCCCTTATTGGACCATCACTAATAAATATCACAAAAATGAATTCAATTTCTTTTTTCTCCCTCTCCCTCGTTTTTTGCATTTTTTCCGTTCTGGAACTTTTTGATTTGCTTTTAGAATACTTACTTATTTGAACTGGGAAGGAGTTGCAGGGCATTTTCCATTTCACATTCGTAACTTATTTTTGATCTAATGAAGGTCATTTCATAAATGAATTGCTGAGGACGGGGTGAGCCGTCCCCTACCCTTTTTAATTTTAATTTAAATTTAAAAAATTTTAATTTTAAAATTTAATTTGTCAACATGTAGTAAAAAAACCCAGTGTTCATCACATCACTTGCCCCCCCTTAATGTCCGACCCCCCCGTTACACTTCCTCCCACCCACCTCCCTTCCGCAATCCTTTGTTTCCCGAGTTAGATCTCTCATAGGTTTATCTTCTGTGAGACCCAGGAAATTTAACAAAAATCCCCTACCCCTGACAAAACAAGCATAAACTGATTCCATTTTGTGCACACCTGCCCCCTGCTGTGTGACCCCCCTGTAACCAGTTATTGCTTAAGGCACTGCCCCACCCTAGTCAAGCCGCTGGGCACACCCTAACCGAAAACACTCAAAAACCAAAGTACCCGCTTTGCCCACCAAAACTGTGCACCAATTCCGAGCAAAGTAATAGGCCAGCTCAAATGGATACTATAGGGTAAGATGTAATTCAGTCGGCCACTTGTGTGTGGACCGACAAGACAGTGCAACTTTCTGACGATCCCATGGGCCACTGGCCCCCTATAAACTGCTACGCTCTTAGTCCTCGGGTCCAAGTCCCTGCTCTCTGCTGTGTCGGGTACACTTGGACCCAAGCTCGAGCTTGTAAATAAAAACCCTGGAGTGTTGGGCTTCGGGGGGTGTCGGCTCCTTGGTGTTCTCAGAATTACAATCTGGGACAACACAGTCCTCTCTCCAATTTTCCTCACTCAGTATCCCTCCCCTCCCTTATGATCCTCATCACTGTTTCCTTACAGGCGAGATGGGTGAGAATATATTATTAAATTTTTTTAGGATAATAAAAATAAGTTTTGGGGGGGTGAGATTTAAGTTAGTGTTGGTTTGGGGGGGGTTTTTGTTTTTGGGGTTTTTGGGGGTTTGGATGTTGTTTAATGTTGTTGGAGGGAGAATAAGGTGGGGTGGATATTTGTAAAGAATGGAATGGAATGGTTTTTGTGTGGATAAGGATTGCGTTTGATGTTGTATTGGTTTTTGTTTAATAGAGGAGGGGTGGAGTTGGGGTGTTGTTTGGGTTTTTTGGGGTGGTGTGTGATATATAATATTTTTTATTTATGTTATTGATTATAGAATGATAAATTGAAATAGGGTTGAGTTAAAGGAAATGTGAAGAAATAAATTGAAAACAATGAAATAGAAAAAATTTAACAAGTAAAAATATGATTTTTAAATTAATATTGCAGGACTTCAACTCCACCACATTTCTAGTATCAATGCCGTTTGAACATTTGCAAGTGTCCATCATGTCACTACATCTGTTCTTTGGGGTAAATACCACAGCAGTCAATTGGTGGTTGTAGATAGCTCCATTTCAGCTTTTGAGACCTCCACACTGTTTTTCAAGTGCTGCTCCAGTTCTCATTCCTCCAATCAATGCAAGAGTTTTCACTTTCTCCACATCCTCTCCCACATTTGTTGTTTCCCGTCATGTTAATTTCCCCCAGTCTCACTGGTGTGAGGTGGTATCTTCTTGGTGGTTTTTGATTTCTATCTCCCTGAGTAAAGTGAACGTGGACAGCTTTTTCATGTGCTTGACTTGCTCGCTCGGTGTAGTCTTCCTTTGAGACAAACGGCGCTGGCAAACCTTTAACGTTGGAGAAGAGAGCATCTCAAGGGGTGTTATTTCCTGTCATGGCCACTACCAAAGGCTCTTGATATGTGTTTGCGTTTGCCTGTGCCTGTGAGGAGAGGTCACGTTGGATAGAAGTTGAAGGCAATCCTCTCAAATTTATAGGTCTATATCACTTCTCTCTCTTTCTGCCACACATCTATTTCTAACCCATTATGTCTCTACTCTATGGGGGATCTGTAATATGGACGTATAGAGATTAATATAGAAAAATTTATTTTGCATATTTAAATATAAATCTATAGTTCTGTTTATAGATAATAATTATTATATTAACATAATACATTAATATAAATATATTAATGGAAACATAGATGTATGTTTTATATGTTTGTTTTAATAAACATCCTATTCTGTTTCTGGGATCGATCTATCAGTAGATCTATCACTCTATCATCACTAGCTAGCTACTATATATCCCAGACGAAGAACCCAATCGAACAACGGAATGGTCCCCCTCCGGAATGTGTCCCATGCAGAAGATAGGCAAAAATCTGCTGTACTTCCTATGTGCCGATGCACATTAACTTCAGAGATGTACCTGTGATGTAACTGTAGCCAGGTGCCAGTGGTCAAAGAGAATCCTTGAGACATTTTCCTATGCAAAAGGTTATTATTAAAGTATGGACAAAGACCTGGCCTAAGCGCTTCACAGGATCTTAGGACCTTGGTTATAAACGTTAAAGTTGCTCGTGTGGGTGGGACTCTAGAGCTATAAACAAAGCAAGTTTCCCAAAGGATTTTCACACAGGTGAAAGATTTAACAAGATCCTGAGAGGTCTGGCATCAACAAACAAATGTCGCTTTTGGCCTCTAGCAAAGCATTAACATTCAGGCAGCCTGTGAATCTTTGAAGAATGTCCCACTCGATGAGATTCCTCGAAGTAATTGTTTATGGACTGTAATTTGTCAGAAATCTGTAAGACGTATGGAGTGCCTGGTGGGCGCAGTGGGTTGAGCAGCTCGCCTTTGGGGATCAGGCTTGTTCCTGGGGGCGCTAGGGCGTTGAGGGTGGGCCCACATGTGGGGTCTGAGGCGCGCTGCGGGTGGGAGGTAGCGGACTGGAGTTCGTCGCACCAAGATGGGCTATGACCGCCATATTGTTAGTATTCTCGACAGAGCTATAGCTTCGAGGCGGGTGCGTCGGGCTGACGGTGGGGGTGTCTTCTCCATAAGTAAGTTAAAACAAAATTATTTTTTTTAATATTATGTAATGATGTGTATTTTCATACTTATGTTTTTATTTTGGGAATTTGGAAAAAGAGATAATGGGTATTCTCGCAAATAAAGATTCGAGTGTTTTGAGGCGAGGGTGGGGGTGGGAACGTTGAATTAGGTTTGTGATTGGAGTGATGTGGTGTTGAATTGTGTAATTTGGAAATGGTATGGAGTGAGTTATGTATTGTGTTTGTTTTGTAGGGTGAGGGGGTTAGAATAAGGGTTGGAGTTTTTGTTAGAGGTATTTGTTTGGTTGTTTAAATATGTGGTGTGTTGATATGTAAGTTTTAGATATTTGTGGGAAATGAGGGGGAAAATATGAAGAATTGGTATGGGGGATGTGTTTATGGTGATGTATGGTAAGAGATTAAGGGTGGGAGGGGGTTTTTATGTGTTATGAGGTTAGGGTTATGAGGTTTGTGAATGTGTAGGGGATATTTTTAGGAAAGTTTTTTAAAGAGAGTAAATTTAAGGGTATGGTGTATAGGGTGGAGTGTGTGGGAGGGGAATTATGATATATAAGTTTGAGGGGTAAGTATAGTTAAAAGTAAGTTGGAGTAATTAAGTTATAGAAGGAAAGATGATTTTATGTTGTGGAATAGTTTTTGATAGTAATTATGGGGATATGGGGATTGGAAATAAAATATGGGTGTTAAATAGGTAGGAAATTAAAGGGTGATAATTGTGGGGTTTGGGATTGAGGATATGGTAGGTAAGTATATTATATGTATAAGTTTATTATAATAGTTATAAAAAGAAATGGATTTTGTAGAGTTATGTGGAATTAGTGTTGTTGAAATCTGAATATGAATTATAATTAGAAGGGTAGTAATATGTATTAGAGGGAAATAAGTGGTTGGAAAGGGATATTAAATGCATATAGTAGCTTAATATTTACTTTAGGAAACGGATGTGTGTGAATTTATTTGAATATAGGGATGATGTCTGTTCAGGTATAGGAGTCTTAATTTGATATGGGGTATATGAACAAGTCCTGGGAAAACGTATCCAAAGTTATTTGTAAAGATATAAGATAGATAAGGAGTTCAGAATTAGAAAAAATATTAAAATCATGTGAAAATTAGAGGTTTTGATCCGAAGGGTGGTTTCCCTTGATTTACTAAATTATAGCTCGCTATTTGACAGAAAAAGAAGAAGGGGATTTGAGGTCATCAATTCATCTATAAAAAGGAAATAATACCGCTGTCCCAACACTGTCGTGAGACTAAAGTGATGCTTTGTTGTAAAGACTTGCTAGGCCCCAGTCACCCATAAATGTAAAAACAAACACTTTTTTAAATATAGCAATCCCAATATGCGCAATTACATTTTCTTATTTATTATTTATTTTTTATTTATTTTTTGGGAGAGAGCAGACGGGGGGAGAGCAAACAGAGACAGAGGCGAAGCAGCCCATGCAGGGAGCCTGACGTGGACTCATTCCGCACCCCCAGCTCCCACACAAGGCTAAAGCGGGTTTTAAATCGTGACCCCCGGGGCTGCCCTGCAATAAATTTTTTTAAAAAATATTTATTATTTTTTCAGGAGAGCGAAGAGAAGAGAGAGAGAGGAAAGAGACAGAGACACACAGAGGGAGAGGCAGGCTCCCTGCAGGGGCCCGAAGTGGGACTCCATCCTAGTCTCCAGGATTCGCCCGGGAAGAAGGCTTTGCTAAAGGGCTGAGCCCACCAGGCTGCCCTTTTTCAATTCTTCTTAAAACACACAATTGACTTCTTTCTACAAATTTTTTATTCGAGGGTGTACCTATCAATTAAAAGCGTAGGGTATGGACCCCCCAGACTGCCCCAAGGTGCATTTCAGACCTCCGGGTGCAGCCTGAAACCACATCTGCCCCGGAGGCCACTCCACAGCTATGGAACCAATGCCGGGGCATCAGATTTACGGGATCAGAAACCCAGTTCTCTCCCCGAAACATCTGGTCCCGGGGAAATTTGGGTTTTAAACTCAGGGAGGTGAAAAAGCTACACTATCAATTTCTCTCACCAAGAAAAATCTTAGCGGGGGGGGATTTTTTCTCATGTTGTTTGGCTTTTCTCTTGTCCATTGCCCCCATCCCTTTTGGGGAATTTAGTTTTGGAAAGAAAACCCCTCACTTTAAAGAAAATATCTAGAAACTCAGGTTTAAAAAAATATTCTAGCCAGTGTGGGGTTTGTGTGATTCACAGTTGCTTGAAGCCTACAGAATTGTTTGCACAAATTAAATTTCCAACTTTTTAAAAAACAGACTTTACTGTACACTGCTAAAATATTCCCTGTCAGAGGGGCAAGACAGCCAAAAAGTATGGTTCCCCAAGTCACCTGTTTCCCCCCCAAATGGGCCTAGCTAACTTTCAAATCATCCTGAAAACCTAAGGGAAATTTGGCCTGAGATTTAAAGAAGAACACTGGAATGCTACTGAGAAAAGTTCGCATTTTTTAAACAAGGCGGGTTTCCCCCCTGGGCCCAATTGGGCCTGGTGACTGTGGTTCCCACCGGGCCTCACCAAACCCCGGTGGAAATCTAGTCCCCCCTGGGCCTCACCTGAGCCTAGTGACTCTGGTCCCCATTTCCCGGGGTTTATGTGGACCTGGCGAATGTAGTTTCCCCCCCTTGGCTTCATCTGGACCTGGTGACTGTGGTCCCACCTTCACCTCACTGGCCTGGTGACTCTGTCCCCACCCAGCCTCATCTGGACAGGGGGCGGTAGCTATGGGGAAATTTATCTGGACCTGGTGGGCTGTGGTCCCCACCTGGGCCCCAAACCCTAAACCCGGGGACTGGGCTCCTCAGCTCCCCAAAGACTAGGGTCCGAAAAGGGGCCCTTTTGTTGCTACTGACACCAGGACCATCCCCAGGGGCCCCACTTTTTTCCCTGGTGACTATGGTCCTTGTCTGGGCTGACCTGACTCATCCTTGGCTCTGATCGTATGGCCCCCTATCGTGAGTGTGTATTGTCCCATGGTCCCTTTTGGGGGTCACCTGATGGGACTGGGCCACGATATTGGCCCTTTCAAGGCCAGTAGGTTCTCTGAGTCCTCCTGCACGGTGCTGCAATCCAAACACTTTCCCAAAAATATGGCGCATGAATACCTTCCGAGGACACATGCGTCCGGGGGCTCCGTGGGGGAGGTTCCCCCGTCCCCTCTGAAACCGGGGCCAGAGACAACCCCCTAGCCCTGAAGGGGGACAGGCTGGGCTGGAACACACACCTCGCTTCACTGCCTGGGCTTTTGCTCCCCACCCCACAGTCCACCTTCCCAGCCACTGTCCCAGGACAAACCCCTCACCCTGGGATCACAGAGTGCTCCCACCCCGGTATCAGGAGCACACGGGTGAGGGACCCAGAGGCTCTGGGGAATTCCGATTTTTGATCTCTGAGCTCGGGGTGAGGGCTCCACCCAGGAATCGAAGGAAATTTTTCTAGTTTCCACCCAAACAAAACGACCGAGGGGAGAAAGCAATGGAGTGGACTTCATCAAAATTAAAACCTGATGCCCAAGAGGTGACCACACACCCCACCCTTTAGGGGCAAGGATGGGAATATCCTAAGGGGCCATGGGGGAGCACCAGGGAGATCCGCCCACATTCCCGTGCATGAAGAGCAAGCCTGCTCACAGGCCAGGGGCCCCAGCAGGCCCTGACTGTCCTCCCCTCACCACAGGTGGGGCGGGGGGTGGTGTCACCCCTTTTTCGGGGTCCATGCCCCCTAGGACGACTGGAAAGGTCATGTTTTGGGGGTCTCCCTGCATATCAAAGGCCTTACAGGGGAGCGGGGGTTCCAGGGGCAGCCGGTCTCGAAGCAGCCTCCTTCCCGGGAAAAGCCTTAGGGGGCTGCCTCACCCCATGGGATTTGGGGAAAGGGGTGCAGGAGCTGCCTCAGGGTTTTCATTCATTTGGGTAAAGGGTGTTTTGACCCCACCCGGGAGGCCAGCACCCCCACCCAGCCCCCACGGCCCCAAGGGGCCCCCCGGGGGGAGCACATCAGCGGCCACTCACCTGTGACCTGTTGCTGGTGAGCGCCCCCTCTTTATGCACCGGGTACTGGGGAGAGTGGAGAGGGGGGTACTGGGGAGAGGGGGGGGAAACTGAGGAAGGGAGTACTGAGCTACGGGGGAGAGGGGGAAGTCTGGTCGCTGTGAGCCAGATCCAGAGCACGAAGTGCTTCCGAAGCTCTGCAGACGCAACAGGGGAGCGCCAGGGCAGCGGTGGAACCCGGGGGTGGAAACAGTTCCGCCACAGTGGGGCCCCCGCATCATGACTGGGGGCAGGCAGGCCCAAATCAGCATTAGGCCCTTCACCCTTAAGGCGGAGGGCCCCGGGGGGAGGGTCCTGTCCCCACGCCAGTGGGAGGGGGAGCAGGCACCCTTCCCACATCCTCAGTTCCCATCCTTGGGCCCTGCAGGCCTCCCACCATTCTAGGTAGATGGGGGTCCACAGAGTCCCCCCGCCCCCCAGAGTTCACAGCATGGGGTTGCATTTAAACATTCGAGGGGCTCTGCGGGGTTCAGTCGTCCACGTCGACCTTTAGTTTGGCTCAGGTCAGGATCTTGGGTTGGGCGTGGACCCTCGCGTGGGGCTCAGGCTCCTTTGGGGTTTAGGATCCGCTCCAGGTTCCCCTCTCCCTCTGCCCTCCCTACTGCACCCTTTCTCAAGTAAATCTTCTAAAAATTAACATGAAGACACGTGAGCATCTTTATCCCCTCTTTCAAGGTCCTTCGTGTGTGTAAACCCCCCGTGTAAATGCCTTTTACGGCCCACGGGAGTCCAACCCGAAACCCCTTTCCTTGATATTTATGAAGTACAGCAACACCAACGTGACAGTAGTTTCAGGGCCCCCCACTGTGACTTGACAATCTGTGCCTTATTCAGGTCTTCCCCACGAGAAGCGGGCCCTCACCGTCTGTCCCCGTACAAAGTTGTCACAACTTACGACCCATTCCCTAGCTGTACTTTTTAATTTTTGTGACTTATTTTATTTATGATCCAGACGCTTATAGCTGTTTTCTATCGGCATTTTACATTGCCCATGTCCTACCCACGGGCCCCCCTGCCATCATCAGCAGATCCATTCACATTTAAACCAAAAGAAAGGACATGGGGGAGCCCGGGTGGTTCAGCGGTTTAACCCTGCCTTTAGCCCAGGGCGTGGGGCCTGGAGTCCCGGGGTCGATTCCCATGCGGGGTTCCCTACATGGAGCCGCTTCTCCCTCTGCCCGTGTCCCCTGCCTTTCTCTCTCGGGCCCCTCTCTCTGTATTTTCTCTCAAGGATATATAAATAAAATCTTTAAAAAAAGAAAAACGAGAGAAAGGACAAAAAGCCATACGATCCTCTCAAGAGTTGCAGAAAAAGCATTTGACAAAGTACAAAATTCAAAAAGCCAAGTGGGTTTTTTTAGGAAATGCCCATCAACAGAATAAAGTTTCCGCTAGGAAGGCCCCCCCCAGCTGAAAATCCTCTTCAGGGTTTTTAAACCTGAAATCGTCTCCCCCAAGAGGGAACAAGCCCAAAGGGGGTCCCCCCTCAGTGCTGGAAGTCCTAATGTAGTCAACAACAGGAAACAGCAAGGTTCACTCCTGGGAAGGGACGTCACACTGTCCCCCATTTGTTGAAGACCGGCTAAAACAGGAAAAACCCCAGAGCCCCCACCAAAACCTGTTTGAACTAATGATGAATTCATAAATTCATGGACACCAACTGAACCTACAGAGCTCCGTACCTTGCTGCGTCCTGACAATGAGCACTCAGGAACGAAATGAAGGACGTGACTCCCCTTTTCAGGAGCATCACAGAGACAATAATGAGACTGGGAAAGAAAGGAGCACAAGACTTGTGCACTGACCTTACCAGCTCGGGAGGGCCCTCCTGGGCTTGTGGGGGTGGAAGCCTCCTCTTGTGAAAATGTCCACAGTTTTCCCGAAGCCCCCTCGGTTTCAATTTTCATTCCTATCAAAATCATGGTTTGGGTTATCCCAGAAGTAGGAAAAAAAAAAAAACCCTAACATCCGTCAGCCCCCACAATGACCCCGGACAGCAAATCAGAATTGGAAAAGCAGACAGAGAGGGGCGCACACTTTTCCTATTTCAAACGATGTCCCCAGGAGAAAACAGGGTAAAAACAGTGTGGTTCTCGGCTCCCCCCTGGTCTGTCATTAAGCATCGCCCCCTGACCTCACCTCAGGTCCTGATCTCGGGGTCGTGAGTTCTAGCCCTGGGCTGGGCCAGGCACGAGGCGTGGGGCCTACTTAGACCCACGGGGGGGGTTTAGCATAACTGAGGGGGCAGAACAGGGAGTCCATAAGGAAATGTGCTCTGATACAACTGATTTGTTTTAACTTAATTTAAAACCCCAAATTTAATTTTAAATTTTTAGTGTATTATAAAAAAAAAAATTATCAGAGGGAGAATTCAGGGGTTCACCATTGGAGGAACAGGGGTGCTCGGGACATCATCTGCCGCCTTCGTGCCATCCCCCATTATCCCCTCCCCGCTCCCCTCCTGCCCTCAATTGTTTCCAATGATTCAGATCTGTATTTCCTGCACCTGTTTTCATCTTATTCATTTTCCTTCCCTTCACAGATGTTCATCTGCTTGCTTTTTTAAATTTTCCACCTATGAATGCACCATAGGGTCATTGTCTTTCCCGACTGACTTATTTCACTTAACAGATCCCTAGTTTTGTATCCCGCGTCATTGAAAATTGGCAAGTTTTCCCTTCTTTTTGATAGCAGTACCATTCCTCTCTCCTATGACCATCATCTATCTCCCACCCTCTACCATTGTCGGTCTGAAGGCCCCGGGGCTCCTCCTAAAGTGTGGGCTACTGTGACCCGGCTGCTGTGGACACCCGGGGCGCAGGTTTCCGCCTGGCGTTTCATGCATCTGTATTTTCAGAGTGAGCTCCAGGCCTGCACCTGCCGGCGCAGGGCCAGCCTACTGTAAGTTCTGAGGCCCGGCACTGTTTCCAGGGCAGCTGCACCAGCCCGCAGTCCCCCCCACAGTGGAAGAGGGGTAGTGATTCTTGGCGGAACACGGTAAAAGTCTGGTCCACATTTCATTTCGCGCCCTTTGTGGGCTCCAATTCCTTGTCCTTAAGTATTTCTGGGGAAGCCGGGTTTTTGGGCTCCATTTCAGCACGACTTTTCCCCAAAGCTCATAGGGGTTGGTTTCCCACTCCGGGGGGCCAACGGCCCCGGGTAGACACCCCAAAAGACTCAGACCCCCAGACAGCAGATGCAACTACCCAGAGGGTTTTTTTTTAATGACAGTCACAGAAAGAGAGAGAGAGAGAGGCAGAGACATAGGCAGAGAGAAGCAGGCTCCATGCCCCGGGAGCCCGACGTGGGACTCGATCCTGGTTCACCAGGATCGCCCCCGGGCCAAAAGGCAGGCCGCTAAAACCGTTTGCGCCCACCCAGGGATCCCTAAAACAAAAGGGTTTTATTGAAGGTTTGCGCAAAGGGCCCTCGGCCCCAAGGTGGAAGACCCCGATTGGCAATTACAGGCATCTTTTAAAGGGAAACCGCGGGATTAGCATAGCATTCGGGTGAAGACACTTTTAATTTCTTTGAAGGGCAACATGAACATGTTCAAGGGGCTTTTCCCGGCAGGGCGGTGGGGGGGAAGGTTTTCTTAAACTCAAAAACCACAGAATGTTTTCGTTGCTTAAATTTCCGGGAAGGCGCCTGGATGTGCTGGGCCCCTGGGTAGGCGTGGGGGTTTTTCCCCCCAAATTTTCCCCCGGGTTGGGGGGGTGGGGTTGGGGTTTTTTCAAAGGTCTCAGCTGGAGCCTGGAAGGGGGCAGGCCCGCCCTGGCGTGGGGTCGCCGCTCCCTCACCTCGCCTCTTCAGCGCCTGAGCCCAGGCCCCCGTCAGGGGCGTGTGTACCCAGTAGGGTCTCGTCCGCCAGCATAACAGGGGGCAGGGCTGTGCTCTGGCTGCCTGAAAGGACGTGGGGCCCGTCCGGCTGACAGGATCCCCCCCGGGCCCCCCAGGACCCGCAGGTAGGGTTCAGGGCCATGTTTAGCCGGGTTCCTTTGCTGTCAGGACCTGGTCTCCCAGGACCCACGGGGGAACTTTTAGGGAAAATTGGGCCGCTTCCTCGCTGACAGGAGCCCCAGCCTCCTCAGACCCGCGGTGAGTTTTCAGGAAAAAGTAGGGTCACGTCCACCCGACAGAGCCCCGGGCCCCTCAGGACCCACGGTGAGTTTTTTGATGACGTGGGGGCCGGGGCTACCCCTGACAGGGGCCCCGGCCTTCTCAGGACCCGGGGGGTAGGCTTCAGTCCCATGTGGGCCGCGTCCCCGGTGACAGGAACCCGGTCCTCGGAAACCCGCAGGGAGGCTTCCGGAGGATTGAGGCATAGTCCACGGGGACAGGACCCCCCTCGTCCTCAGGGCCTGCCCGTCTATGGACTCAGGAAGGGCTGGGGCCACGTCTCCCATGACAGGTCTCCGGATTCCTAAAGGGCCCCCTGGAGTCCCGGGTTCCACGGGCCCCCCCTGGAGGCCACTTTCGGAGTCACATCCCCCTCAGCAGCAGCTACTCAGAAAGACAGGTAAATGTAAAAGGGGAAAATTGAGATAGGGTTAGGGGTTTTGGGTGTGCAATATGTGGTTTAGGGTTTAAATTTTTTTTGTTGATATGGGGGTAGGGATCATGGTTTGCGTTCGGGTTCCTGGTTAGGGTGAGAGATGGGGGAAGGGGGCAAGAGTTAGGGAGGTAAGGTACGGATTTGGGATTAGGAAAAGAGTTTAGGGAATGGATAAGGGTGATGTTACAGATTTGGTTATAGGGTTTAGGGTTAAGGGATGGGGGAGGGAATACGTTTAGAGATAGAGCGGGGCTGGGATTGAAGCTTAGGGGGTTTGGGGTTAAGGCAGGGTTTTGGGCTTTGGGTTTTGGGTACCCAAATTTGGGATTAGGGTATGGGTTAGGGTTAGGAACGGGTAGGGTACAGGTTAGGGATTAGGGTTAGGGTTAGGGAACGGGTTAGGGTTAGGGTTAGGGTTAGGGTTGGGGTTAGGGTTAGGTTAGGGTTAGGGTTACGGGTTAGGGTAGGTTAGGGTTAGGGTTAGGGTTATGGGTTAGGTTGGGTTAGTGGTTGGGTTAGGGTTAGGGTTAGGGTTAGGGTTAGGGTTCGGTTAGGGTAGTTTAGGGTTAGGGTTAGGGTTAGGGTTAGGGTTAGGTTTAGGGGTTTGGGTTAGCGGTTAGGGTTAGGGTTAGGGTTAGGGGTTAGGGGTTGGGTTAGGGTTAGGGTTAGGGTTAGGGTTCGGGTTAGGTAGGTTCGGGTTAGGGTTAGGGTTCGGGTTGGGGTTAGGGTTAGGTTGGTTCGGGTTAGGGTTAGGGTTAGGGTTAGGGTTAGGGTTAGGGTTAGGGTTAGGGTTTGAGGGTTTAGGTTGGTTGAGGTTGGGTTAGGTTAGGGTTCGGTTGGTTAGGGTTGTAGGTTAGGGTTGGGTTGGGTCGTGGTTAGGGTTAGGGTTAGGGTTCAGGGTTAGGTTGGGTTCGGTTAGGGTTGTTGGTTAGGGTTAGGGTTAGGGTTCGGGTTAGGGTTAGGGTTAGGGTTCGGGTTCGGGTTAGGGTTAGGGTTAGGGTTCGTGGGTTAGGTGGTTAGGTTCGGTTAGGGTTAGGGTTAGGGGTTAGGTTCGGGTTAGGGTTGGTAGGGTAGGGTTCGGGTTAGGGTTAGTGGGTTGGTGTTCGGTTAGGGTTCGGGTTGGTTAGGGTTAGGGTTAGGGTTGGGTTAGGGTTCAGGGTTAGGTAGGGTTAGTTGGGTTAGGGTTAGGGTTAGGGTTGGGTTAGGTTAGGGTTCGGGTTGGGTTAGGGTTGGGTTAGGGTTAGGTTAGGTTAGGTTCGGGTTAGGGTTAGGGTTCGGGTTCGGGTTAGGTTAGGGTTGGTTAGGGTTCGGAGGTTAGGGTTGGGTTAGGGTTAGGTTAGGGTTAGGGTTAGGTGTGTTAGGGTTCGGTTAGGGTTGGGTTAGGTTCGGTGGGTTAGGGTTGGGTTAGGGTTGAGGGTTAGGGTTAGGGTTGGGTAGGGTTCGGTTAGGGTTAGGTTAGGGTTAGGGTTAGGGTTAGGGTTCAGGGTTGGTTAGGGTTAGGGTTCGGGTTAGGGTTAGGGTTAGGGTTCGGGTTAGGGTTAGGGTTGGTGGTGGGGTTGGTTAGGGTTAGGGTTCGGTTCGGTTAGGGTTGGGTTAGGGTTCGGGTTAGGGTTGGGTTCGGTTAGGGTTAGGGTTGGGTTAGGGTTGGTTGGGTTCGGGTTCGGGTTAGGGTTGGGTTGGTTGGGTTAGGGTTAGGTTGAGGGTTAGGGTTAGGGTTGGTTCGGTTAGGGTTTAGGGTTCGGGTTGGGTTAGGGTTCGGGTGGTAGGGTTGGGTTAGGGTTCGGGTTAGGGTTAGGGTTGGTTAGGGTTAGGTTGGTTCGGGTTGGTTAGGGTTAGGGTTAGGGTTGGGTTGGTTAGGGTTAGGGTTAGGGTTAGGGTTAGGGTTAGGGTTGGGTTAGGTTCGGTGGTTGGTTGTAGGTTAGGTTGGGTTAGGGTGTGGTTAGGGTTGGGTTGGGTTAGGGTTAGGGTTTAGGGTTGTGGTTAGGGTTAGGTTAGGGTTAGGGTTAGGGTTGGGTTAGGGTTAGGGTTAGGGTTCGGGTTCGGGTTCGGTTAGGGTTAGAGTTAGGGTTAGGGTTAGGTGTTCGGGTTAGGGTTGGGTTGGGTTGGTTAGTTGGTTGGGTTGGGTTAGGGTTGGTAGGTTCGGGTTGGGTAGTTAGGTTGGTTGGGTTGGTTAGGTGGTTGGGTTAGGGTTAGGTTGGGTTAGGGTTCGGTTAGGGTTAGGGTAGTTGGTTAGGTTGGTTGGGTTAGGGTTCGGGTTCGGGTTAGGTTGTGGTTGTTAGGGGTTAGGTTTTTGGGTGTTCGGTTAGTTAGGTGGTAGTCGTGTAGTGTGGGTAGTGGTAGGTTGTGTTGGTGGTTGTGGGGTGGGGTTGGGGGGTTGGGTGGTTGTGGTGTGGTTGTTGTTGTGTGTGTTGTGTGGGGTGGTGTGGGGTTTGGTTGGTGTGGGTGTGTGGGTGGTTGTGTTGTGTGGGGTGTGGTGGTGTGGTGTGGTGGGTTTGGGTTTGTAGGGTGGGTTAGGGTTAGGTTGGTTGGGTTGGGTTAGGTTGGTTAGGTTTCGGTTGGGTTAGGGTTGAGGGTCTGGGTTAGGTTTAGGGTAGGGTTGTGGGTTAGGTTGGGTTCGGTTAGGGTTGGGTTGGGTTAGGTTTCGGGTTAGGTGTTAGGGTTAGGGTTGGTTGTTGGGTTGGGTTGGTTAGGTTAGGGTTAGGTTTGTGGTTAGGGTTAGGGTTGGGTTAGGGTTGGGTTCGGTTAGGTTAGGGTTGGGTTAGGTTGGGTTAGTGGGTTAGGGTTAGGGTTTAGGTTAGGGTTGGTTGGGTTGGGTTGGGTTAGGTTAGGTTGGGTCGGAGGTCTAGGGTTAGGGTTGGGTTAGGTTAGGGTTCGGTTAGGGTTTAGGTTGGGTTTAGGTTGGTTAGGGTTAGGTTGGTTGGGTTGGGTTAGGTTAGGTTGTTCGGGTTGGGTTAGGGTTAGGTCGGTTGGGTTAGGTTAGGGTTGGGTTGGGTTGTGGTGTGGTTAGGTTGGTTGTTAGGTTCGGTTAGGTTCGGTTAGGTTTGGGTTGGTTAGGGTTCGGGTTAGGGTTTGGTTAGGTTGGTTAGGTTGGTTCGGTTGGGTGGGTTGGTTAGGGTGGTTGGGTGGGTTAGGGTCTGGGTTCGGTTGGTTAGGTTAGGTTAGGTTGTTGGTTAGGTTCGGGTTGGGTTGGGTTAGGTTAGGGTTAGGTTCGGGTTAGGGTTAGGTCGGGTTAGGGTTAGGGTCGGTTAGGTTAGGTGGTGTGGTCGGGTTAGGGTTTTAGGTTGGTTAGGTTTGGGTTGGTAGGTTGGGGTTAGTTGGGTGGGTGGGTATTTGGGTTGGGGGGTTTGGGGTGGTATGGGGTATAGAGGGAGGTTTAGGTTGGTAGGGGGGGTTGGGGGGATGGTTTGGTGTGGTGTGGGGGGTGTGGGTTGGGTTTGGTTGGTTTGGTGGTTGGGTGGTTGTGTTTTGGTTTGTTTGTGGGGGTGGGTTTGTGTTTTTTTGGTTGGGTTTGGTTAGGTTGGTTCGGTTAGGGTTAGGTTGGGTTAGGTTGGTTGGTTAGGGTTTTGGTTGGGTTAGGGTTGGGTAGGTTGGGGTTGGGTTGGTTAGGGTTAGGTTAGGTTGGTGGGGTAGGGTAGGTTAGGGTTCGGGTTGGTGGGTTGGGTTGGGTTCGGGTTGGTTGTTTGGTTGTTTGTTTTTGTGTGGGGTGGTTGTTGTTGGGGTGTGAGGGTAGGTTGGTTGGGTTGGGGTTAGGTTCGGGTTAGGGTTGGGTGTGTTAGGTTCGGTTAGGTTCGTTGGTTAGGGTTGGGTTGGTTCGGGTTAGGTGGTTAGGTTGGGTTGGGTTGGTATTGGGTTAGGGTTGGTTGGGTTAGGGTAGGTTGGTTCGGTTGGTTAGGGTTGGTTAGGGTTCGTTAGGGTTGGTTGGGTTGGGTAGGTTCGGTAGGGGTGGTTAGGTTGGTTAGGTTAGGGTTGGGTTAGGGTTGGGTTGGGTTAGGGTTGGTTGGTTGGGTTAGGGTTAGTTAGGTTGGGTGGTTAGGTTGGGTTAGTTCGGTTAGGGTTGGGTTGGGTTGGTTGGTTAGGTTAGGTTAGGTTAGGGTCGGGTTGGGTTAGGGTTCGGTTAGGGTTGGGTTGGTTAGGGTTGGGTAGGCTAGTAGGTTCGGTTGGTAGGTTAGGTTGGTTAGGGTTGGTTGGGTGGTTTAGGGTTCGGGTTGGGGTTTGGGTTCGGGTTAGGGTTGGGTTAGGTAGGTTAGGGTTGGTTAGGGTTGGGTGTTGGGTTAGGGTTCGGGTTAGGGTTGGTTGGGTTGGGTTGGGTTAGGGTTGGGTTAGGGTTAGGTTGGTTAGGTTGGGTTGGTTAGGTTAGGGTTCGGGTTAGGGTTAGGGTTAGGGTTGGTTAGGGTGGTTCGGGTGGGTGGGTTAGGGTTAGGGTTAGGGTTGGGTTGGGTTAGGGTTGGGTTAGGGTTGGTTTGGGTTAGGGTTGGTTAGGGTTGGGTTAGGGGGGTTGGGTTGGGTTGGGTAGGGTTGGGTTGGGTTGGTAGGTTGGTTAGGGTTAGGGTAGGTTAGGTGGTTAGGTTGGGTGGGTTAGGTTGGGTTAGGGTTAGGGTTCGGTTAGGGTTAGGGTTAGGGTTAGGGTTGGTGGTTATGGTTAGGGTTGGGTTAGGGTTAGGGGTTAGTAGGTTAGGTTAGGGTAGGGGGTTAGGGTTCGGGTTAGGTTAGGTTCGGGTTGGGTTGGTTAGGGTTAGGGTTGGGTTAGGGTTCGGTTGGTTAGGGTTGGTTGGTTGGGTTAGGTGGTTAGGTTCGGTTAGGTTAGGGTCGGTTTAGGTCGGGTAGGGTTGGTTGGGTTAGGGTTGGTTGGTTGGTTAGGGTTAGGGTTAGGGTTAGGGTTGGTTGGGTTGGTTAGGGTTAGGGTTGGGTTGGTTAGGTTAGGGTTAGGGGTAGGTTGGGTTGGGTTGGAGTTGGTTGGGTTGGGTTTTTTTTTTTTTTTTTTTTTTTTTTTTTTTTTTTTTTTTTTTTTTTTTTTTTTTTTTTTTTTTTTTTTTTTTTTTTTTTTTTTTTTTTTTTTTTTTTTTTTTTTTTTTTTTTTTTTTTTTTTTTTTTTTTTTTTTTTTTTTTTTTTTTTTTTTTTTTTTTTTTTTTTTTTTTTTTTTTTTTTTTTTTTTTTTTTTTTTTTTTTTTTTTTTTTTTTTTTTTTTTTTTTTTTTTTTTTTTTTTTTTTTTTTTTTTTTTTTTTTTTTTTTTTTTTTTTTTTTTTTTTTTTTTTTTTTTTTTTTTTTTTTTTTTTTTTTTTTTTTTTTTTTTTTTTTTTTTTTTTTTTTTTTTTTTTTTTTTTTTTTTTTTTTTTTTTTTTTTTTTTTTTTTTTTTTTTTTTTTTTTTTTTTTTTTTTTTTTTTTTTTTTTTTTTTTTTTTTTTTTTTTTTTTTTTTTTTTTTTTTTTTTTTTTTTTTTTTTTTTTTTTTTTTTTTTTTTTTTTTTTTTTTTTTTTTTTTTTTTTTTTTTTTTTTTTTTTTTTTTTTTTTTTTTTTTTTTTTTTTTTTTTTTTTTTTTTTTTTTTTTTTTTTTTTTTTTTTTTTTTTTTTTTTTTTTTTTTTTTTTTTTTTTTTTTTTTTTTTTTTTTTTTTTTTTTTTTTTTTTTTTTTTTTTTTTTTTTTTTTTTTTTTTTTTTTTTTTTTTTTTTTTTTTTTTTTTTTTTTTTTTTTTTTTTTTTTTTTTTTTTTTTTTTTTTTTTTTTTTTTTTTTTTTTTTTTTTTTTTTTTTTTTGGGGGGGGGGGGGGGGGGGGGGGGGGGGGGGGGGGGGGGGGGGGGGGGGGGGGGGGGGGGGGGGGGGGGGGGGGGGGGGGGGGGGGGGGGGGGGGGGGGGGGGGGGGGGGGGGGGGGGGGGGGGGGGGGGGGGGGGGGGGGGGGGGGGGGGGGGGGGGGGGGGGGGGGGGGGGGGGGGGGGGGGGGGGGGGGGGGGGGGGGGGGGGGGGGGGGGGGGGGGGGGGGGGGGGGGGGGGGGGGGGGGGGGGGGGGGGGGGGGGGGGGGGGGGGGGGGGGGGGGGGGGGGGGGGGGGGGGGGGGGGGGGGGGGGGGGGGGGGGGGGGGGGGGTGGGGGGGGGGGGGGGGGGGGGGGGGGGGGGGGGGGGGGGGGGGGGGGGGGGGGGGGGGGGGGGGGGGGGGGGGGGGGGGGGGGGGGGGGGGGGGGGGGGGGGGGGGGGGGGGGGGGGGGGGGGGGGGGGGGGGGGGGGGGGGGGGGGGGGGGGGGGGGGGGGGGGGGGGGGGGGGGGGGGGGGGGGGGGGGGGGGGGGGGGGGGGGGGGGGGGGGGGGGGGGGGGGGGGGGGGGGGGGGGGGGGGGGGGGGGGGGGGGGGGGGGGGGGGGGGGGGGGGGGGGGGGGGGGGGGGGGGGGGGGGGGGGGGGGGGGGGGGGGGGGGGGGGGGGGGGGGGGGGGGGGGGGGGGGGGGGGGGGGGGGGGGGGGGGGGGGGGGGGGGGGGGGGGGGGGGGGGGGGGGGGGGGGGGGGGGGGGGGGGGGGGGGGGGGGGGGGGGGGGGGGGGGGGGGGGTGGGTTGAGCGTTTGGGTTTCGAGTGGGGGGGGTGTTGGGGGGGGGGGGGGGGGGGGGGGGGGGGGGGGGGGGGGGGGGGGGGGGGGGGGGGGGGGGGGGGGGGGGGGGGGGGGGGGGGGGGGGGGGTTTGGGTTGGTTGTGGGTGTGGGTTGGGGGGGGGTTGTGGGGGTTGGGGGGTGGGGGTGGGGGATTGTTTTGGTGTGGTTGGGGTGTTGTGTTTGGGGTTGGGGTTTGGGGGTTGGGTGGTTTTGGGTGGTGGTGTGTGTTGGTGGTGGGGGGGGTTGGTTGGTTGGTTGTTGGTTAGGGTTGGGTTGGGGTTAGGGTTGAGGGTTCGGGTTGGGTTAGGGTTGGGTTATGGGTTAGGTTAGGTTGGGTTAGGGTTAGGGTTAGGGTTAGGGTTGGTTGGTTTGGGTTGGGTTGGTTTGGGTTGGTTGGTTGGGTTGGGTTTGTTAGGGTTTGGGTTGGGTTCGGGTTAGGGTTGGGTTGGGTTAGGGTTGGGTTAGGTTGGGTTGGGTTAGGGTTAGGGTTGGTTCGGGTTGGTTAGGGTTAGGGTTGGTTGTGGTTAGGGTTGGGTTAGGGTTAGGTTGGGTTAGGGTTGGTTAGGGTTGGTCGGTAGGTGTTAGGGTTAGGTGGTTAGGGTTAGGGTGGTTCGGTTGGGTTAGGGTTAGGGTTTAGGGTTCGTGGGTTAGGGTTAGGGTTGGGTTAGGGTTGGTTAGGTGTTCGGGTTAGGGTTGGGTTAGGGTTGGGTTCGGGTTGTGGGTTAGGTTAGGGTTGGTTAGGGTTAGGTTGTGGGTTAGGGTTAGGTTCGGGTTCGGGTTAGGTTGGGTTAGGTGTTGGTTGGGTTAGGGTTGGTTGGTGTTGGGTTAGGGTTAGGGTTAGGTTGGGGTTAGGGTTCGGGTTAGGGTTCGGGGTTCGGGTTAGGGTTAGGGTGGTTAGGGTTAGGGTTAGGGTTAGGGTTCGGTTGGTTAGGGTTAGGGTTGGTTTTGGTTAGGGTTAGGTGTTTTGTTGGGTTAGGGTTGGGTTGGGTTAGTGGTTAGGGTTAGGGTTTGGGTTAGGGTTAGGTTAGGTGGTTGGGTTTAGGGTTAGGGTTAGGGTTGTAGGTTGGTTGGGTTAGGGTTAGGGTTGTAGGTTGGGTTGGGTTGTAGGTTGGGTTAGGGTTGGGTTCGGGTTAGGGTTAGGGTTGGGTTGGGTTAGGGTTAGGGTTGGGTTGTGGTTAGGGTTGGGTTAGGGTTGGGTTGGGTTAGGGTTCGGGTTAGGGTTGGGTTAGGTTGGGTTAGGGTTAGGGTAGGGTTAGGGTTGGGGTTAGGGTGGTGGTTGTTAGGTTGGGTTAGGGTTGGGTTAGGTTAGGGTTAGGGTTGGGTTAGGGTTGGTTAGGGTTAGGGTTCGGGTGGGTTCGGGTTAGGGTTAGGGTTAGGTTAGGGTTTGGTAGGTTAGGTTAGGGTTAGGGTTGGGTTAGGGTTGTGGTTGGGGTGTTGGTTGGGGGGGGTGGTGGTTGGTGGTTGGTTGGGTTGGGTTAGGTTCGGTAGGTTAGGGTTGGGTTAGGGTTGGTTGGGTTAGGGTTAGGGTTAGGGTTGGTTGGTTAGGGTTGGTTAGGGTTGGGTGTTGGGTTAGGGTAGGTTAGGTTCGGGTTGGTTAGGTTGGGTTGGGTTGGTTGGGTTAGGTTTCGGGTTAGGTTGTTAGGTGGTAGGGTTGGGTTAGGGTTAGGGTTAGGGTTAGGGTTGGGTTGGGTTAGGGTTCGGGTTAGTAGGGTTCGGTTAGGGTTAGGGTTCGGGTTGGGTTAGGGTTAGGTTTAGGGTTAGGGTTAGTGTTGGTTGGGTTAGGTTAGGGTTGGGTTAGGGTTGGGTTAGGTTGGGTTAGGTTAGGGTTTGGGTTGGTAGGGTTGGTTGTAGGGTTAGGGTTGGGTTAGGGTTCGGGGTTAGGTTAGGGTTAGGGTTGGGTTGATGGTTCGGGTTAGGGTTGGGTTAGGGTTCGGGTTGTAGTTTGGGTGTTAGGTTAGGGTTGGGTTAGGGTTAGGGTTGGGTTAGGTTAGGGTTAGGGTTGGGTTGGGTTAGTGGGTAGGGTTTAGGGTTAGGGTCGGGTTGGTAGGGTTGGGGTTAGGGTAGGTTCGGGTTAGGGTTAGGGTTAGGTTAGGGTTGGGTTAGGGTTGGGTTGGGTTAGGTTTAGGGTAGTGGTGGGTTGGGTGGTTTTTTTGGTTTGTTGTTGGTGTGTTGGTTTGGGGTTGGTGTGTGGTTGGGTGGGGGGGGGGGGGGTGGGTTTTTGTGTGGTGTTGTGTGGTTGGGGTTGGGTTAGGTTGGGTTAGGTTGGTGGTGGGTTCGGGTTAGGTAGGTTAGGTTGGGGTTAGGGTTAGGTTAGGGTAGGTTGGTGGGTTGGGTTGGGTTAGGTTAGGTGGGTTGGGTTGGTTAGGTTAGGGTAGGGTTGGGTGGTTAGGTGGGTTGGTAGGTTGGTGGGTTAGGGTTGGGTTAGGGTTGGTTAGTGGTT